>NC_091252.1:76294924-76597954 GCF_042477335.2 Ovis canadensis
GGGTTGCCATTTCCTTCTCCAATGCATGAAAGTGAGAAGTGAAAGTGAAGTCGCTCAGTCGTGTCCGACTCTTAGCCATCCCATGGACTGCAGCCTACCAGGCTCCTCCATCCATGGGATTTTCCAGGCAAGAGCACTGGAGTGGGGTGCCATTGCCTTCTCCGAGACAGAATACAGTCAGTACTTAGGTGTAAGTCCCACACATACATAAAATCTGCATGGGGGAAACTGTGAAAGACTAATGAAAGACAGAAAATCTTTAAAAAAATGAAAAATAATCTGTGTTCATGGGATGAAATACTTCATATTTTTACAATATCACTTCTTCCTCATTTGATCCATAACTCCAGTGAAATCCTAAACAAAATCTTAGATAATTTTTTAGATATTAACCAACTGATTCTAAAATTTATATGGAAATAGAAAAGATCTAGCATAGCCCACACAATACTGACAAAAAACAAAGGTGAAGACATAGTATCTGATTTTAAGAATTACTATGAAACTACATTAATCAAGACATTTGGAAGTAGTGAAAGAATAGACACATAAGTTAATGGAACAAAATTGAATGACCACAATAGACTCACACGAATATTAACTTTAGAGGACAGTTTGTCACTTTCTTATAAAGCTAAACCTCAATTAACATATGACCTCAAAGTCATACTCTTAGGTGTTAATCTGACTGATTTAAAACATATTTCCATGGAAAAACTTGCACATAGATGTTTATATCACATTTATTCATAATCACCAAAAACTGGAACCAATAAAGTTGTTTTTTAGTCAGTGAATGAATGAATGAACTGTGGTACATTAAAGTACAAAATGCTATTTGACAATCAAAAGGAACAACTATAATTCCACACAGCAACAAGGATGCATCTTAAAAGCATATTTCTAAGTACAGAATCAAGACTGAGATTGTTAAAATCTGTGTGATTCCATTGACATGACAGTTTGAACGAGACAGAACTATAAAAGGTGAAAAACAGATCACTAGTTACCTGGAGTTTTGAAAAGAGGAAGGGTTGTTTGGTGAAGCACAAGGAATTTTTAGGATGCTGAAACTATTCTGCATGATACTTTTTGATATGTGACACTATTTGCTTTTCAAAACTCCTATCACTTTATAGCAAAAGTGAAACTTAAAGTTTCTAAATTAAAAAGAAAATCCACTAGAAGGGTGGGGGATTTCTAGATTGATTTCAGACTGTGGTAAAAATATCTGTCCTACAAATATATTACACAACCACATGAAGGTGATGAAAAGAGAGATGCTGACCTCAGTAACTTTAAAAATGACTGGAAGCTGCAAGCCTAATGCAAAAGGGACTGTATATAAGCACTGCAGTCTAGTGAGTAAAGTCATATCTCATGAGGGTGTGAGTTAATTTTGAAACTGCTTTACATGTATATGGAGTTGATCACATGAAATTGATGGTGGCTATTGGGAACCATTCATGTATGTGTATGCATGTGTGCATGTGTTTATGCATGAAGTGAACATATTGAATACATATATATGTGAAATGTGTATGCATGTAGACCGAAAATATAGGTTTTTGTCAATATATAAATAAGAGAATTTGTCTTAACTGAGTTTCAAATTTTTTTGCATCATAGCTCTTCTGAATTTTACAGTAAAAGTGGATCATTAATCTATAGTATTTCTTTGCTGAGATTGATACTCATATTCTTGTTTAATAGCTGTGGTGATAGGTTTTGTGTTGTTATACGCTGAGAACACTGTGATATGTTCAGCAATGGAGTTATTTTCCACAGGCTGGTAATTAGTTTTAGTGACAGGCAATACAACAGAGTGAATCTTTAACCAAATAATAAAATCACAATGTGTTAATTCCAAACAATTTTTTAGAATATTAATTTGCTTCTTATTATATTATTGCTACAGGTTTGAGATCCTTTTTGAGACTTTATTTCTTCCATAGGTTTTAGGTCCTCAGCAAAATTGAGAAGCAAATACAGAGATTTTCCCTATATCCCTTGCCCTAGACACATACTTATCAACATTTTCCACCAGAGTAATTTGTTACAAATCATTTATTACAATTAATAAACATACATTTTCACAGCAGAAGCATTCAAAGTCAATGGTTTAGCTTAGAGTTACGTTTTGGTGATATACATTTTATGGGTTTGGGCAAATGTATGGCATCCCACTCCAGTACTCTTACCTGGAAAATCCCATGGACGGAGGAGCCTGGTGGGCTAAAGTCCATGGGGTCACTAAGAGTCGGGCCCAACTGAGTGATTTCTCTTTCACTTTTCACTTTCATGCGTTGGAGAAGGAATTGGCAACCCACTTCAGTGTTCTTGCCTGGAGAATCCCAGGGACGGGGGAGCCTGGTGGGCTGCCGTCAATGGGGTCGCACAGAGTCAGACACGACTAAAGCGACTTAGCAGCAGTTAGCAGCAACATAATAACATGTGTCCATCATTATAGTATCATGCAGATTTTTTTTTTTACTGCCCTAGTTTTTCTGTGCTCCACATATTCCAATGTGCCAGATTTTATTTCACTTTGTGTTGCAGACTTTGTAGGAGCTAAACTAAACTTTAATATGAGAATCTCCTAAGAACTTCTCTTTCACTTAATTGAAGCCAAATTTACTTAAAGCACTTTCTGGATGTGGCCAATACCTGAGGAATCAGCTGCCTCAAATCCAACAGAATTTATATACAGAGTAAGAAAAGGGTGGACTCCAGGAGTTGGTGATGGACAGGGAGGCCTGGCATGCTGTGGTTCATGGGGTTGCAAAGAGTTGGACACGACTGAGCGACTGAATTGAACTGAAGAAAAGAACAAACAGCCTCTGATTGAGAATAATCTGATTTCACCTCAAGTCTATACTGGCTTTGGACTTCCGGGGTCTGGATTTATGTTATTTACAAATGTCTATGTCGCCTCTCTCAATATGTATATTTTAGCTTTTATCTTAGGTTTCATGTTGGCCCAAAGTCAATCTCAAGAAGGATACAGCATCTTTTTGTTCATTGTCTTGAAAGTTTAAATCTTAGACTTGACTTAGAATATGGAATTTTTAGGAGCTCCAGCTCCCTGACTCTATGTTAGATTTTCTTCAATCTGTAAATGATAGTCTAAAATGAAAACACTTTTCTGTGATTGTGTAAAACAAACTGAAATCAGGGTACAGAAACTGGCTAGAATTTAATTGGTCTTAAAAAGAAAACAGGATGCTGACTCAAGTTTTGTATTTATTCCCTTCATTTGTTAGACCCTACAATATTTCTTTTGTGAGGTCTTTGTTTGTACAGTGTAACTTCCATGGTTATTATCCAGCATAAATTATATACTTTGCTTATGCTTGAGATGTTAAACTACTTTAAGTTGTCCTACAAAAATATCTATCTTAAATTACGGTTCCTAAGAGACTTGACCCTCTCCTTATTTGATTATACTTACTAGGTTTATGAAATATTTACTGTGCTTTAAGAACTGTTGTAGATATTAGGAATAAAATAATGAGGAAGACATGATTTTTGCCTTACAGATTCTATCAATAGAAAATACTGAATATTATACAAACAGGCATGTTAATTGTTATGACAGAAAATTTCAAGGTGTTGTGGGAAATCATTTTTCCTCAGTACTTTCTGAAAAATTATTGTTAAGAAAGGGGGTTAAAATGAGATGCAGCAATTGAACAATAACTTTGATCATAGGTTAAGATGACTTTAAAAATCAGTTTGCAAAAGTCAAGTCAAATTGAATTCATTAGACAGAACTGGAAATTACAGGTTAAAAAATAATATATGTATAATTTTATAATTAAAATTTTAAAGATTAAAATATCTGTGTGTGCGTGAAAGTCACTCAGTCGTGTCCAACTCTTTGTGACCCCAGAAACTATAGCCCACCAGTCTCCTCTGTCCATGAAATTCTCCAGGCAAGAATACTGGAGTGGGTTGCCATGCCCATCTCTAGGGGATCTTCCCAAGCCAGAGATTAAAGCTGGGTTCCTGCATTGCAGGGAGATTCTTTACCATCTAAGCAACTTTTGAAAAATTATTGTTAAAAATGAGGATTAAAATGACATGCAGCAAATGAATAATAACCTTGATCATCAGTTACAATATCTTTTAAAATCAGCTTTCAAAGGTCAAGGCAAACTGAATTCATTAGACAGGACTGGAAATTCCAGGTAAAAAAGAAATATATGTATAATTTTGCAAATTGAATTTTAAAGATTAAAATACCTACATCAAAGCAAATTGCAAGTGACTATCAAAATATTCTAGTTTCCTTAGTAACCTATATCTTATTATCTGTATCTACAGCTGATATGTTGCTTCTCTATTTTACCTTCTTTCAACCTCTTGGAAGCAGTGTATGTCATTAAAATATTACATTTGTGTGAAATTGCAATTGAGTTTATTTTTCCTAAGTTTATATGTGTGAAACAGTAATTGCATTTATTTGGCATAATCTATCAAGGGATCACTCTTCCTTTGCACTGCTAACTTTTTTATTTAGCCCATGCTCATGTTGGACTTCCTTGGTAGCTCACCTGGTAAAGAATCCGCCTGCAATGCAGGAGATCAGGAAGATCCCTGGAGAAGGGATAGGGTAACCCATGGCATTATTCTTGGGCTTCCCTGGTGGCTCAGATGGTAAAGAATTCACTTGAAATGTGGGAGACCTGGGTTTGATCCCTGATTTAGGAAGATCCCCTGGAGGGGGGCATGGCAACCCACTCCAGTATTCTTGCCTAGAGAATCCCCATGGACAGAGGAGCCTGGCGGACTACAGTCTCTTGAGTCACAAAGAGTTGGAGACGACTGAGCAACTAAGCACAGCACAGCATGCTCATCTCATCAGAGCTACACCTTAAATAGAATTTATAAATATGTGAACTCATATATATCCTAAGCTCCAATTAAGTACTGTAGAATCAATAGTAAAAACAAGAGATTGAATTCTCATTAAACTGAACTTTGAGCTTCATTTTGATGTATTGGGGCTGTGAGTGTTACTGCTGCTAAGTCACTTCAGTCGTGTCCGACTCTGTGTGACCCCATAGACGTCAGCCCACCAGGCTCCCCCGTCCCTGGGATTCTCCAAGCAAGAACATTGGAGTGGGTTGCCATTTCCTTCTCCAACACACGAAAGTGAAAAGTGAAAGGGAAGTCGCTCAGTTGTGTCCAACTGTTAACAACCCCATGGACTGCAGCCCACCGGGCTCCTCTGTCCATGGGATTTTCCAGGCAAGAGTACTGGAGTGGGGTGCCATTCATGCAGATCATTAAACAACCGTGATAAGTGGTATGAAAGACAAGTAAAAGCTGCTATCAAAGTAGTAATGGAGATGTATAAATCAAATCTGAGTGTCATCAAAATTGTCTCTAAGTAAAATAAATTGAATCCTAGACAACACAAGTGAGCAGGCATTCAGAGGAAGTGATTTGAGGGGAATTGGACAGGATGGGACAGTAGGTTGAGTTAGTAACTTGCCCTTGAACCTAAAAGAATGTCAAAGAACTCAATATTTTTGCAGTAAATTAGCAAATGAAAAAAATATAAAATTTTGGTCACTGCAGTGTACACTTGGTATATTTTTTTTAAGAACACACGATTTTAAGAAAAAATGCTACATTCCTTGATTATATTTTCAACAATACCAATTTTACTGCTTTTGGAGCAGAGAATTGGAGAGATATGGGAATAGGATGAGACAAACCAGTTAAAAAACTTTTAAAATAGTTCAACTTTGGGATTAAAACATACACATTTAAATATATAACCAACAAGAATCAACTGCATAGCACAAGGAACTACACTTAGTATCTTGCAATAACATATAATGGAAAAGAATTTGAAAAAGAATGTCTTTATCTGAATAACTTTGAGTATACCTGAAACTAACACAACCTTGTAAATCAACTATATTTCAATAAAAATTTAAAGATACAGTAGTTAAAGAAACTTGTAATAAGATGAGAAGAAGGAAACATTTACTAGAAATTCACTCAAGTGGGAATAAATGTGGGTGATGGAAAGAGTGGTTTCGAGAATTCTTTCCAGGTTTCTGCTGTGAGCACTGGTTGTCCATTGCTCATATGAGGAACACTGTGAAAGAAATATTTTTGAAGGGTGGCATTGAGGGTTTGATTTTTCACTTGTATTTGCATATTTATGAGACATCCAAGTGATGAGATGAGATAACGTATGTTCTAGAGTTAAGATAATCTGGAAGTAAAATATGTGATCAATCTGCATATTTATGGTATTTCAAGCTAGAGTAGTAGCAACTAACCTACAGAATGAGAAAGAAAATGGCCTTATATGGGATCTTAGGTATTGAAAATTTGGCAATTTTTAAAATGGCCAAGATAGGGAAAGTTGGTAATAAAAACTTCAAGAGATAGTCCAGATAGTTGGGTAAAAAATTAGGACAGTTTCACATCTCTGATATCAGGTATAAAGTATATCCAAAGAGAATGATAAACAATGCTGAATTACACTAAAAAATTCAGATATTTTAAATTACATGATAACTTCCGATGGGCTATTAACATGCATGCTTTATCCCTGCCCCTTCCTGATTTCCTCTTCAACCTTATCCAAATTTCAAAACAAAGTGTATCTTTTTTCTATTTCTTTGTTGTTTTTGGAAGGGATCTCCATTTTCTAAATAATTCATTTATGCCTCTACTTGTTGACTCATTAACTCAAAAATACATTAAGAAATACATCTTTTTCATTAAGAAAAGAAACACATCTGTACCTCTATATTTCAAAGATACTTATATTTCAATACTTTTATTTGTTAACTGTTAAATCATCTAGTCCAATTTCTAGGCCTAATTTACTGGAATCATCCTATAATCTATTTTTGCTTGCTTTCAAAAGCTATTTTGATGTCTCATCCTCATTTCTCACTGATAATTTGAACTTTTTGTATTAAAATCTTATTATCATTTATACTTCATATAGGTTTTGGCCCTAATCTCCTCTATGAAATTTTCCCACTTTTATTCCACATGTCTTTCGTCTTTCAAAAATTTGCCAAATCTTTATTCCATTTATATACACACTTAATCTCTGCAAATATGCACAGAAAATGTATTTAATTTTTTTCTGTTGAGTACCTATTATTCCAAAAGTTTGGGGAAATAACGGACACAGATTTTTATGGCCAGTCTTTCTTTTTGAACTAGATTGGATTTTCAAAGCCATTGGATTTGTAATGTGGGCTCTCAAAGTGAGCTTATATACTGATGTTAGTAGGAAAGAGCAAGTGAGCTCCTAAAGATGTAGGGGATGGGTAAACATGGAAGTGTTGTGTTTCACAACATAGCCAGAAAGAATTAGGCTTTTCTTTTGAGATTTTCAATCCCATCACTCCTTAGGAAATATCAGTTCCCTGGAGATTTGGATATTCCATATATATGTAAGCTTTGGGCATGGTGTAAGTGTAGGACAGTACTGTTAATAGGGTTTCAAAAAGCATGGTTAATGAAGATGGGCATTTGTTACCCTTATATTTAAACACAGTGATCCTTATATCCTGCTGTCTTGAAAGACATGATTTGTAACAATTACAAGTCTGATAATCTATTGTGAAAATTGGTATTTCCAAATTGAACATCCTCTACAAGTAAATTAGATTATTTTCCAAGTAAACTGCCCTAAATTAAAATTAATTTGCCATTTATAAATCAAATTACAAAATATCCCTGAGATCATTTAGCTCCAGCAAGACCTTACATTACACAGAAAAATCTTCCAGAAACTTTGAGAATCCCTTATGTACTTTTCCTCTAAATAATTTATTCAGTTCAGCTCAGTTTAATCACTCAGTTTAATTGCTCAGTCCTGTCTGACTCTTGGAGACTCCATGGACTGCAGCACTCTAGGCTTTTCTGTCCATCACCAACTCCCAGGGCTTGCTTAAATTCATATCCATGGAGTCAGTGATGCCATCCAACCATCTCATCCTCTGTTGTCCCCTTCTCCTCTCACCTTCAGTCTTTCCCAGCATAAGCGTCTTTTCCAATGAAACAGTTCTTTGCATCAGGTGGCCAAAGTATTGGAATTTTCTATTCAACATCAGTCCTTCCAATGAATATTCAGGACTGACTTCCTTTAGGATTGACTAGTTTGATCTTGCAGGCCAAATGACTCTCAAGAGTCTTCTCCAACACTAGTTTAAAAGCATCAATTCTTCAGGGCTCAAGAGCCTTCTCTTTGGCCCAACTCTTCCATCCATACATGACTACTGGAAAAGACCCTTGTTGGCAAAGTAATGTCTCTGCTTTTTAATATGCTGTCTAGGTTGGTCATAGATTTTCTTCCGAGGAGTAACTGTCTTTTAATTTCATGGCTGCAATCACCATCTGCAGTGATTTTGGAGCCCTACAAAATAAAGTCTGTCACTGTTTCCATTGTTTCCCCACCTCATCTATTTGCCATGAAACAATGCGACCAGATGCCACTATCTTGGTTTTTTGAATGCTGAGTTTTAAGCCAGCTTTTTTACTTTCTGCTTTCACTTTCATCGAGAGGCTCTTTAGTTCCTCTTCATTTTCTCCCATAAGGATGGTGTCATGTGCGTATCTGAGGTTATTGATATATTTCTCCTGGCAATCTTGATTCCAGCTTGTGCTTCATCCAGTCTGGCATTTTGCATGATGTAGTCTGCATATAAAGTTAAATAAGCAGAGTGGCATATGCAGCCTTGACATACTCCTTTCCCAATTTGGAACCAGTCTGTTGTTCCATGTCTGGTTCTAACTGTTGCTTCTTGATTTGCATGCAGATTTCTCAGGAAGCAGGTCAGGTGGTCTGGTACTGCCATTTCTTGAATAATTTTCTGCATTTTGTAAACAATTTTATAAATCATTTATAAAAAAGCTAAATAAGACATAAACAGTCACTGCTCCCTAAGGCACACTGGTGTTTACACTTCTTTATTTTAAAAAGTGCCTACTTATTCCTAACCTATCCTCTTGCCTCTAAACTAGTTTTGTATTCATGACAAAACAGTGCCTTGGATCTCAGGTTTTTTTAAGATTTTAATACATTTTAGTACATAATTTTATCAAAGATTTTTTTAAAAATCTCAGTAGTTATATCTACTGAATGCATTTTACTGACATGGTTTCATGACTTTTTTGCCCCCCTTAAAAGATTTCATGGCATACCCTTTATGGTTTACTTACATATCTTTTTATGAGACCCTGGAACTAATGCACTGATATTTTGTCTGCTAATATTCATTGATATCTTCCCTTATTACATAATCTAGTAATTTTCTTGGAATGCTATTGGACTTTATTGTCAAATTCAGAGTATCTTATTCCGAAGTTCTTTGAATAAGAACATTACCTTAATCATCCACAGTGATTTGCACATTATAGGAAAACATCTTCTTTCTAATGTGTTCCAACCAAATGTTTATTATAAGGACTAATTTTTTTCTTACTTTTTATGTGTTTCCTTATAACTCAGAGCTGGACATGTCCAAAATGCTTACAGTATTATTTCACTGAATATTCAATATCTTTCATAGGTCCCATGTAAGGTATTTTATTTTTTGCCTATCCTGAAAGCAGGAAAACCCCATCAAGAATTGATGGAGACAAAAAAAAAGGGCTATTTGGCATATCCTTAGCCTCCTAGTCACTATTCAACTCACATGGGTGGCATGTCAGATATCAGCAGAAATGTAGTCAGTCTCACAATATCAAACACAAGCATAAATTTTATATTATAATGCATATTGCAAACCTACAGAGTAAGCAAAAAACAGTGGCACACAATTCACTTCACACAATGTCCTTGATTCTCAAAAACAAAGCTAAAGTATTTTTATCATTCACTTAAAAGAAACAGAACAAAGGACACCTGCACTTGGGTGTTTGTTATGCTCTTTTCCTCATATCTACATTTGAGAGAGGCAAGCTCATATACATAGTTCCTGGGTCAACTTCCATTGTTTTCACTGGTTGACTACATCTGTAGCTATATGTTTATTTATCTAACTAATTTCTTATCCCTGCCCTTCACTTTATCTGATACTCTGCAAAAGGGATTACACAACATGGCTTATCCACAGATAAATCATTTTGGTTTCTTGTTCCTCCAGCTTTCCCCACAAGCTCTGTCTTGCTTAAATCACACTGCCATAGAAACCACTACACCACCACCTCTCCCTCCTTCTTTCTGAGCCCCCCAATTTTCTAGGAATGGTAATTCATTTATAAAAAAATGAAATAGAATAAAAACATCTGGCCATTTAAAAATTAATAGAATCCAGTAAGGTGACCCTAAGAGTCTGGGTCTTCACTAGAGGATGGGTGAAGAGGTTGCTTTCCAGCAGCTCTGCAGTGTAGGTTCCTCAGATGAGAGCAAACAAGTCAGTAATAATCACCATTATGGAATAACACTTCAAGCTCATTTATCTTTCAAACTAGTGGTTCTCAACCTTTCTGGCACCAGGGACCAGTTCCGAGGAAGACAATTTTTTCACAGACCGGAGGTGGGGGATCATTTCAGAATGATTCAAGCACATTGTATTTATTGCACACTTAATTTCTATTATTATTACATCAGCTCCACCTCAGACCATCAGGCTTGAGGACCCCTGCTCTAAACAATAAAAGTCCTTCCCAGATGCTGGTTACAGTTTGGCTTCAAACAGAGAATCATTGTTAAAGGTTACCGTATGCTTTTACGTCTTCTTCAGTATTTAAGGATATTTGGGGATGCTGAGAAATGCTATTCAAGCAGAAAATTGAGTGGGTGATTTTTGACATAGAACTTGGATGACACCTAAAATGTCAACCAGGCAGAGACGCAAGAAAAGTGAGAACATTCCGAGGGGGGGGGGGGGGGGAGACAAAAACCAAGTAGTATTAGGAAGACTAAAAGAAGGTCTGACTGCAATGTAACTATATATGGGGGACTAACGGAAAATAAGGATAAAAACATTGCTGCCATGTCACAATGTATCTTATAGAGATTGTGTGTGTGTGTGTGTGGCAGTTATAAGAAGCCATTAAAACTTGGGGAACAAGTGTCATGATCAGAGATGGGCTTTTAAAGTCCAAATCTGACAACTGTCTTATGATGACTGGGCTAGGGAGAGGCTGAAGACAGTTCATATGGTAAAATATTGGGGTTGCTAAAAGGCTATGAGGTATAAAAAAGATAATGTTTGGGAGAAAAAAACATAATCAATTGATACTTTATTTCCCATAGATCTTTTTGCTGTGTGAGTTTTCACCTATTGAATGAATACCATGCACTGCTTTAGAGGGCAGACAGGTACTGCCTAGTTAGAACGAAGGAATCACTGCTCAACTTTGTGTTTCAAACAGAAATAAATTTCCGATCCAGTTTAGATTTATTAGTGCTTTTGTTCATTTTCTCTGGGAATTGATTGGGCAGGTAGCCTGCAAAACATATTTTAGGTTTATATGCTCATCAGATTTTCTAACGGTTTGTGTCTACCAGACATACTTTAGCAATTGTAGCCCTATGTATCTTTTCAAGAAGGCTGTGATATTTCTCTTGTTTTTCTACTCCAAATCTGACATTTTCTTTTAAAGGAAGTTTGTATTGGCTCACTCTTACCTTGTTATTCAGAAACAGAGCTTCTGAGAGCTCTGCTCCCCAGAGAGCAATAGATCAATGTGGAAGCTCACATTTGTTTGAATGTATGTCAGGTAATCATACTACAGCCTCCAACTATTGACTGAGCAAAGAGAAAGCAAAATATCCTGATATTTTCCATTGGAATCACACATCCTCAGGATATTTTTGCAATACAATGAAAGCATGTGTCTTTCACTTGTTTTCAAAAATCAACTTGTTAATCTATGACCCGTAAAAATGAATCATAGTTTGGATGGTCATTATACTTGTTAGGCTTTCTTTAGCATTCTGCTGCTTTATTTCTATGTTGTAATTTTCCCACGAGATGTTGCTCATCTCTATGCTGCCAGCTTCTCTAAATATGCTTTACTTAAATATTTTGATATATACTAACACTACTGCGTTCATGTTTACATATACCCAAAATGGAAAACTAAAAGATGACTAATAATAGACTATACAAAACAGAGCAGAATTAATAAAACATGAGATTTTGTACTGTTTTGGATTCCCAAGGCCAAGTTTAAAGGCTCAATTATCAGCCTGTTGATTTTCCTTTGATATGATATAATTATTAGTAATATTTAACTAATACTTGACTAATGCCTTGTAACTTTTTAAAACACTTCATATGCACTGTCGTATCCTCGTGATAGCCCTTTGTAGTATGTTCTATTTGTTTTCCCCTCCACTTATTGAAACACCAGTGAGATTAAGTTATTTTTCCCCGCTTATAATTAAAAATGTGGGGCTGGAACATTTCCTTCTCTCTCTAGCTGCATGTGAACTCGTTCCCTGAGAGGCAACATCCGGTTGCATCTGGACCTCAGAGTATCTCATCCTTGACTTTAGGGGCATCACTTGTTCCCACATCTTTCTCCCATCAGCTACCTCACAATCACATCTCCTGGTCACACGGGGGCTGGTCAGGTGGGTAGCCAGAAAGAAGAATCATCCCCTTGCACATTTAAAAAAAATCACATGGAATCAGGAACATCATCTTCATGCACAGCATCCCGCCTGCTTATTTGTTACAGGAGTGAAAGCATCTCTTCAGCTTTTATGCAAAATGAAAGGATCATTATGAACACCAATTTAAATTAGAGTAGGCAGAGTAAATCTGCAAAAGACCAAAAAAAAATTAATCACCTGTGGCAACTGTCATTTGAAGTTATCCTTCCCTCATTCCACTCCAGCTCATCCACATGAACACAAAGAGAGATCATATTGTTTACTGGTATCAAACTGCAGAAATTGGCTTGCCTTAGGCATCTCTCTAGCCCGGACTCCCAGCCGCCACAAATATCAATTTGGAATGCAGCTTCAGCACTGGTGGAAAAGCTGTCACCGGCAAGTCGAAAATACTGAGAGTGCTGAGCTACTGACATTGCTAAAGATGATCATGAAGACATTTATCCAGCCTCTCCTGCCCCGTCTTCGCCCAGCCCTTCAGAAACTTATGTCAAGTGTGACAAGCTAGGTGATGAATGGGTAGGAAGTTGACAGGTGACGACAGGCGGCTGAGTAAGTGAAATTCTTCATCGTTAATTCTTGTGGTTTTACCTTTCTGACACAATGAACTGATATTAGAATGTGTGACTAAATAAACCATATTGAGAAAAGTCATTCACTAAAACATAGAGTCCAGGATGGGAAGCCATGCTCTCATTTCTGTCAAACTTCTGGATTTTTGAGACAGGCTCCATAATCAAGTGTGTGTTATTTAGAGTTAAGTGAGATGATTAGCTATGCTGTTTTTCTTGGGAACATATATCCAGAGAACTTCGCTTAAAATCATGAGTCAGAAAAATCCCTTTTCTCATAAATCTCTTCTAGACTAAAACAGAAGTCAGCTCATTGGAATTTTGATTCATGAGTAAAAGAGAAGAGTTTCATGGTTATTGCTTTGTTCTATTGATGCCCATGAAATGCGGGTGACTGCCTGACACATCCTAGTCCAAAGCAGTTGAAAATAATTTTAACTTTTGTTTAAGAGGCTTAAGAGTTATTGGATTAAAAGAAATTGGACCAAAACAAGTAATTTTTTTTTTTTAATTGTGTCCATAACATACCAGTTTACTGAACTGCTGAAACATGATCATTTACCTTTTTTCAAAAAAATTGAAGTCTAGTTGATTTACATTGTTTCAGGTGTACAAAGTGGTTCAGTTTTATATATATACAGATAAAGATATACATGTATTATTTTTCAGATTCATTTCCATTATAGGTTATTACAACAAATTGAATGTAGTTCCCTGTGCTATACCATTTATCCTTGTTGGATCATTTACCTTTTAAAAATATACAATGATCTCCCCACAAGGTCAATTTCCGCTGTTGTTTTCCTGGTGGGGCTTCAGACATCTTTTGACTCCACATACAAGATAGAATGAAAGAAAACAGAAACTGTTTCCTTCTGGAGCAGTCACGACTCTTGAGAGTCCCTTGGACTGCAAGGAGATCCAACCAGTCCATCCTAAAGGAGATCAGTCCTGGATGTTCTTTGGAAGGAATGATGCTAAAGCTGAAACTCCAGTACTTTGGCCACCTCATGCGAAGAGTTGACTCATTGGAAAAGACTCTGATGCTGGGAGGGATTGGGGGCAGGAGGAGAAGGGGACGACATAGGAGGAGATGGCTGGATGGCATCACTGACTCGACGGACGTGAGTTTGAGTGAACTCCGGGAGTTGGTGATGGACAGGGAGGCCTGGTGTGCTGCAATTCATGGGGCCGCAAAGAGTCGGACACGACTGAGCGACTGAATTGAACTGTACTGAATGATAGTTGCTTACCTTCTCTAGGGTTCTTTTCCTAACCAGCATGTTATTGATGATGCTAATGGGCTTGTGAACTTTTGTGACATCTTTGCAGATCTACATTATTGCCTTTCAATGACAGGTTAAAAACATTCATTTTTTCAGAAATACTGTCCTTGGAAATCCGATTTTTAACAATAACAACAACAAACATCTCTTAGTATATTTACTATTGAGCTTATATACACCAGGTATTTTAAGTGTGTAAAAAAAAGAAAAGGTACATTTGACAGCCTTAAATAGAAGCCTCAGCTAAGTCGCTTCAGTCATGTCCAACTCTGTGCCACCCCATGGACGGCAGCCCACCAGGCTCCCTTTTCCCTGGGATTCTCCACGCGAGAACACTGGAGTGGGTTCTCATTTCCCTCTCCAATGCATGAAAAGTAAAAGTGAAGTCACTCAGTCTCTTAACTAATAATGCTTTGTCTGTTAGAGCAAAAAACTGGGGTCTCTTGTGGGTCCCCAGGAACTGAATAGAAATTCTGGTGTGTTACATCAGAAGGGATCACATTATCACCTCCAGCTACTGAAAACAATAGCTCGCCAGATGCACGCTTGTGAAGATACATCCAACCCTTTGAAGAGATTGTTCTGGTAATTCTGTTTTCGAGAGCGAATGTTAGGAAACTATTTCACATGTTAAATATTTTAGACAATCTACTTGCTCCCCTCCCAGTAAAAGTCCTTTTTGTTGTAACAGTTACAGCTCATACTTGAATATGCTTATCGATATATGTTGAAATACCTAAATAAACTAATGTACATTTTTTAAAAACAAATGTGAAATATCTAATTCTCATTGAAGCTGAAAATCCCAGTTGAAATAATTTAAATACCACCCAGTCCTATTTCACACCTTTTGGCACCAGAACAAAACAAGTAATTTTTTTAAACACAAGCCACTAAACAGCCTAGAGACAATGAACTTTAAGGCCCGAAGCAGGTCATTTAGTATAAAGCAGTGCCTTCTCTGGAGGTGCTTTCTTCTTATATATACACTGAGAAACAGATGCTATTATTAGCTCCTGAATTTCCTTAAAGGTCTTTATATATTGCAGTTAGCAACTGATGGCAATGCATTTTTTGCCTTTATCTCTAGATCACAGTCAGGATTACTGCAGACATAGGAAATGACAAGGTTGCAACCCCACTCTTTAAAGTGGGGAGGGAAATTTCATGATTCAAGTTCAAGAATATGAACTCCTATTCTTGGTAATATTTCATAGTCTTTATGAGACCCTAAGGAAAGAATATTTTTAAAGTTAGTAATAATGGAGTGGTGAGTAGAAGAAATTCCTATTTTTTTTCTCCTTTTTAAACACAGGTTTATGATTGCAGGTATTTTTTATTTGAATATTTCTGTTCTATTTGAATTATATTTTTAAATTATTAATAATGCCCTAGGAAAATCAACATTTAACTCTTCTCTTTTTTCCTGATATGACACAATTACTTAGTCACGTGCTGATTCTTTCTGCTCTAGGATATTTTACTTTTCTGTAATGTCTTAAATATTTTATTACATTAATATTTATCAGCTCTCTACATTATGTTCTCTTTTGTTATTATTTAAAATAAAATAATCTATTAAAGTAAATGGGTATAAGATTATTTCACAAAAATCTACTACATTTTTATATATCACAACCAGTCAATTAGAAAATATCAATTTTTGAAAGTATCATGCATTGACAGAAGTATCAACAATAAAAAATAAAGTAACTAGGAATAAATCTAACCAAAAATGTACAAGTCCTATATGCAGAAAAACATAAACTCTTATTGGAAGTCCTTAAAGGGGGCCTAAATAGCTGGAGTGATATACTGTTTATGGATGGGAAGATTCAAATCACAAAGATGTCTCTTCTCCCCACCCTGAATTGTAGATTCCATATAGTTCTGACCAAAACTCTAACAGGTATAAACAATAAACTTGACCCATTAATTCAAAAAATTATGATACAATGACTAACAATAGCCTCAAAATTCAAAACAAATTTCTATAGAAGTAAACTATTCAGGGCAATTGCCCTCACAAATACTATGCCTTATTATAAATCTATAGCAATGAAGACAAGGCAAGAACAACCCAAAATAGAAAGCCCAAAATAAGCCCATGCATTTATAGAGATTTACTGAATGTCAGAGATGGCATTGCAGCTCAGGGGGAACAAGATAAAACTTTCAACACGTAGAGCTAGGGAAACTGGCTACCCATATGGGAAAGAATTCAGATCCCTGCCTTATACTATATATAAAAACCTGTTTCTTGTTAAAGAATGAGCTGTGGAAGCCAAAGTTTTACAAAATTAAGGAGCAAAAAAGAAGCTGTGTTTATACTCTCAGGGAATACAGTCTTAAAATTAAGGACTTCTGTTCTCAAAAGATCATGGAAAATAAAGTCAAGAATTGGTGGATAATATGGGTAACATCGGAGAAGGCAATGGCACCCCATTCCAGTACTCTTGCCTGGAATATCCTGTAGATGGAGGAGCTGGTGGGCTGCAGACCATGGGGTCTCTAAGAGTCAGACACTTCTCAGCGACTTCATTTTCACTTTCATGCATTGGAGAAGGAAATGGCAACCCACTCCAGTGTTCTTGCCTGGAGAATTCCAGGGATGGGGGAGCCTGGTAGGCTGCCATCTATGGGGTTGCACAGAGTCGGACACGACCGACGCGACTTAGCAGCAGCAGCAGCATGGGTAACATATAAACAATAGAAGATCTGATTCAAGGACCACAAGGAACTACCACTGCCCAACAGAAAGACAAACAAGCCAACAGGAGAGCGGGCAACAAACTTGAATAGACATTTTGCAGAAAACACATAAGGTACATTAAAAAAAAATACTAAGCCACAATGTCTGGTAGAAGAATGTAAATTAAAACCACAACTTAATTTTAACAGATCTTCATTTAGATTGGCAAAGATTAAGAAGTATGATAATACCAAGTTGTTGAGGATGTGGTGAGAATATAAACTGAGACAACCATTTTGACATTATCTCATAAATCTGAACATTTGCAAATCCTGATTCAGCAATTCCACATTCATGTACATATCCTCAGATTTCAACTTATCACACCAAGAAGTATGCAAAAATATATTCACTGTAGCAATTTCCATAATACCAAAATGGAAAACCACCTAAATGTGCTCCTATAAGATAATGGATAAACAAATCCTGTCATATTCACCCAATGAGCTATTACAGAGAAGTCACAATAAACTGTACCCACATAAAATAATACAAATGAAATTTGTATACACAGTGATGAATGAAAAAGGCATTCACAAGTTAAAAACATATTATGCGCTTTGATAAACATCCAGAACAAGCATGACTAAGTAATATCTTTGTGCATATATATGTATGCACATACAGGAGAACATCATACAACAGGAAAAAGACAAATGTGAAGTTGAGGATGGCAGATGCCTTTGGTGGGGAATCAAGGGGATGAGATGGTATGGTAAGGAGCACATAGGTAGCTGTAACAGTATTGGTCATGTTCAACATTTTTGGTCTGTGGATAGGTTCATTTTAGGATTGCATCTCTTTGCTATGCACATAAATTGCATAGTTTTTAAATGAGGGGAGAGAAGAACAAAGGGGGAGAGAAATCCGACTAAAGACCATGACAGGTCTACCTTGGAAATATTAAGCATTTGGTTCCAGACCATTGCAGTAAAAGTGGATATTGCCAAGTCTCACAAATTGTGGGCTTCCCAACGCATATAAACATTATTTTTACATTATATTGTAGTCCATTAAGTATGCAATAGCATTGTGTCTAAACAAAGTGTACATACCTTGATTTAAAATTGTTTTATTGTTAGGAAATGTCTAGCATCACCTGAGCCTTCAGTCGTAATCTTTTTGCTGGAGGTGGGTCTTGCATGGATATTGATGACTACTGCTGATGAGCTCAGTGGTTGCTGAAGGCTGGTGTTGCTGTGGCAATTTCTAAAAATAAGACAGCAATGAAGTTTGCCACATCAGTTGACTCTTCCTTTCATGAACAATTTCTCTGTAGAATGCAATGTTGTTTGACAGTATTTTACCCACAGTAGAACTTCTTTCAAAACTGGAATCAAGCCTCTCAAATCCTGCTGCTGCTTTATGAATTAAGCTTATGTAATATTCTAAGTCCTTTGTGGTGATTTCTACAAACTTCACAGCACCTTCACCAGCAGATTTTGTCTCAAGAAATGTTCTTTGCTCATCCATAAGAGGCAGCTACTCATCTGTTTAATTTTTATCATGTCATTGCAGCAATTCAGTCACATCTTCAGGCTCCACTTCTAACTCTAGTTCTCTTGCTGTTTCCACCACATCTGCAGTTACTTTCTCCAAGGAGGTCTTGAACCCCTCAGTCATCTATGACGGTTGGAATCAACTGTTTTCCAAATTCCTGTTCGTGTTGATATTTGGACCTCTTCCCATGAATCATGGTTGTTCTTCAGTTCAGTTCAGTTCAGTTCAGTCGCTCAGTCGTGTCCAACTCTTTGCGACCCCATGAATAGCAGCATGTCAGGCCTCTCTGTCCGTCACCAACTCCCGGAGTTCACTCAGACTCACGTCCATCGAGTTGCTGATGCCATCCAGCCATCTCATCCTCTGTCGTCCCCTTCTCCTCCTGCTCCCAATCCCTTCCAGCATCAGAGTCTTTTCCAATGAGTCAACTCTTCTCATGAGGTGGCCAAAGTACTGGAGTTTCAACTTTAGCATCATTCCTTCCAAAGAACACCCAGGGCTGATCTCTTTCAGAATGGACTGGTTGGATCTCCTTGCAGTCCAAGGGACTCTAAAATGGTGAACTCTTTCCAGAGGTTTTCAGTAAACTTTACCCAAATACATCTGAGGAATCACTATGGCAGCTATAGCCTTTTGAAATGCATTTCTTAAATAATACGACTTGAAAGTTGAAACTTCTCCATGATCCATGGGGTACAAAACGAACAGTGTTAGAAGGCATGAAAGCAACATTAATCTTGTTGTAAATCTCCATTAGAGCTCTTGGCTGACCAGGTGAATTGTCAATAAGCAGTAATATTTTGAAAGGAATCTTTCTTCTGAGTGGTAGGTCTCACCAGTGGGCCTAAAATTTTCAGTAAACCATGTTGTAAACAGATGTGCTGTCATCTAGGTTTTGTGGTTCCATTTATAGAGCACAGGCAGAGTAGATTTTGCATAGTTCTTAAGAGCTCCACTATTTTCAAAATGATAAATGGTCATTGGCTTCAACTTCAAGTCACCAGCTGTATTTGTCACTAACAATAGATGAGCCTGTCGTTTGAAGCTTTGAAGCTAAGCCTTAACTTCTCCTCTCTAGCTATGAAAGTCCTAGATGGCATCTTTTCCCAATATAAGGCTGTTTCATCAACACTGAAAATCTGTTGTGTTGTGTAGCCACTTACTTTAAACATCCTAAGCAGATCTGAGTAACTTGCTCTGGTTTTTGCATTAGCATTTGCTGCTTCGACTTCCACTTTTACATTATGGAGATAGCTTCTTTCCTTAAATCTCATAAACCAATCTCTGTTGGCATCAAACTTTTCTTCTGCAGCTTCTGCACCTCTCTCAGCCTTCACAGAGAGTTAAAGAGAGTCAGAGCCTTGCTCTGGATTAGGTTTTGGCTTAAGGGAATGTTGTGGCTGGTTTGATCTACCCAGAGCACCAAAACTTTTCCATATCAGCGGTAAGGCTACTTTGCTTCCTTATCATCATGTTCACTGGAGTAGAACTTTTAATTTCCTGTAAGAACTTTTATTCACAGCTTGGCTGTTTGGTACAAGAGGCCTAGCTTTGGGCCTATCTCAGCTTTTGACATGCCTTCCTCAGCTTTTGACATGCCTTCCTCACTCAGTTCAGTTTAGTCCAGTTCAGTCACCCAGTCGTGTCTGACTTTTTGCAACCCCATGAACCGCAGCATGCCAGGCCTCCCTGTCCATCACCAACTCCTGGAGCCCACCCAAACTCATGTCCATCGAGTCAGTGATGTCATCCAACCATCTCATCCTCTGGCATCCCCTTCTTCTCCTACCATAAATCTTTCCCAGCATCAGTCTTTTCAAATGAGTCATCTCTTTGCATCAGGTGGCCAATGTATTGGTGTTTCAGCTTCAGCATCAGTCCTTCCAATGAACACCCAGGACTGATCTCCTCTAGGATGGACTAGTTGGATCTCCTTGCAGTCCAAGGGACTCTTAAGAGTCCCTTGTTCCACAGTTCAAAAGCATCGGTTCTTCAGCACTCAGCTTTCTTTATAGTCCAACTCTTACATCCATACATGACCACTTGAAAAACCATAGCCTTGACTAGACAGACCTTTGTTAACAGAGTAATGTCTCTGCTTTTTAATATGCTATCTAGGTTGGTCATAACTTTCCTTCCAAAGAGCAAGCGTCTTATAATTTCATGCTGCCTTCGCCATCTGCAGTGATTTTGGAGCCCAGAAAAATAAAGTCAGCCACTGTTTCCACTGTTTCCCCATCTATTTGCCATAAAGTGATGGGACCAGATGCCATGATCTTAGCTTTCTGAATGTTGAAGTTTAAGCCAGTTTTTTCACTCTTTTCTTTCCCTTTCATCAAGAGGCTCTTTAGTTCTTCTTCACTTTGCTTAATCATTTCTAGGTTTTAGTTTAAAGTGAGAGATGAGTGACTCTTCCTTACACGTGAACATTTAAAAGCCATTTTAAAGCTATTAATTGGCCTAATATTTGTGTCTTAGGGGATAGGGAGGCCAGAGGAGAGGTGCAGAGACAGGAAACACACATTGGTGGAGCAGTCAGAACACAAACAACATTTATCAGTTAAGTTCCCTGTCTTAACTGGGAGCGTCTGTTGGCACCCAAAACAATTACAAGTGCAACATCAAAGACCATGAATCACAGGTTATTGTAAAAAATAATAACAAAAAAGTTTGGATTACTGTGAGAATTACCAAAATGTGACACTCAGACATGAAGTGAGCAAATGCTGTTGCCAAAATGTTGCTGATAGACTTGCTCTATGCAGGCTTGCCTCAAGCCTTCAATTTGTTAAAAAAAAAAAAAAGTAGTATCTGCAAAGTACAATAAAGTGCAGCAAAAGTATTCTGATACTATTACTGAGTTGTCTGCCTTCCTTGTATTGTCTTAGTTTTTGTTGGGACAGGGGCTTCTGTCCAAATCTCCCCAGAGTAAGGGAGGTCTTCAGAAATCATAACAAGAAAGACCTTGAAGGCTACCTCAAATGAGGGCTCCCACTCCTCCTGGGTGGGTTGGCTTGTATCCATGAGGCTCCAGGTCTCTGCTCACAGTGCACCAGGTCTCCCCAGACAGATGCCAAGGCGAGGCAGAGCACACAGAGTGGTGAAGGTCCAGCCGGACAAGACCCCAAAACACACATTCCGGGGTGAGGAGGGGACCTGGCCGCCACCAATCTCCAGCCTTGGGCTGCACCCGGTCTGCTGGGACCTACATTATGTTTTCTATTTAAGGGCTCCTTGATGTTCTTCCTTGAAAAGTAGAATTTGAAATAATTTTGATTCTTAGGAATGTATATTCTTTTTTAATTTTAAACGTTTAAAACATTTTTCTTTTCTTCTTATCTTTTTGAACCATCTTCTTGAGCAAACTATATTTTGTAACATACATAGTCCAATAATTAATATATTATAGTATTTGTTATGATGCTGAGACATTTTTACATACCTTTACAAGCCAAATCCTTTGTACTTGCTGGGGTTTTGTTTCTACTTATTTTTTAATCATCTAAAACTACTTCCTATGCTGCGATTTTCAATTATTTCCAATTTTTTATTGTCCTGCTATTGAGGTAAAATTCCTGTTCTATCCATTTTAAATGAGAAGAAATAGATTTAAAGCTCTACTCACATTTTATACTTTCTTGAGTTGTGGAAATATTTTATGATTCTCTTTATTCAATAAATCCTTATTCCTGACTTCATAAACAAGTTCTACATCTTACAGTTTAGTCAAAAAAATTAATGGCTCAAAACCTCAAGTTCCTCCTCTAGTAAATGACGTTAATTATCTATAGAGTTTCTGTAAGTCTTAAATGAGATAATACATACTCAGTACTTAAGAAATGTCACAGTGAGCTTTCAAAAAGAGCACTTACCCCTTTTATTCCAGACTCTAAGGATGCTTTACAGACAACAAGAATGCCTTCTCTCAGTTTACTTTAAAAAAGTTTGGAATTAATTTTGGGACCAGGCATTGTCTGCTCTCAGGGAACTCTCAAACTACAAAAAAGAGAGAATACACATTCTAACAAATAATAATTCCATATGATGTGTACTTGATTAAAATATGTAGCACAAAGAGGAGTAGAGAAGAATAAGTGGTTCATCACTCTTGGGGGAGAGGGAAGTTGGGAATAATATAACCCACTTACCATGAGCAAATTGAGAAAAATGAACATAGGTTTCCCAACCATCAAGAGGTGGAGAGGGGTAGAAAATCCCAGGTAAAGAAGCATCATGTGGAAAACATATATATAAAACCATATAGCATAAAGATTTTCATATGATATAGAGTATTATAATATTGCAGTGAAACTTTAGGACTAGAAAGTAACTCAGCTGGTAAAGAATCCACCTGTAATGCAGGAAACCCCAGTTCAATTCCTGGATTGGGAAGATACCCTGGAGAAGGGATAGGCCTACCCACTCCAGTATTCTTGGGCTTCCCTGGTGGCTCAACTGGTAAAGAATCTGCCTGCAATGTAGAAGACCTGGATTTGATCCCTGGGTTGGGAAAATCCCCTGGAGGAGGCATGGCAACCCACTGCAGTGTTCTTGCCTGGAGAATCCCCAAGAACAGAGAAGCCTAGCGGACTACATTTCATGTGGTCACAAACAGTCAGACATAACTGAGAGTCTAAGCACAGCACAGAGTAGATAAATATATGTAATCAAATACTTTTAGGATAGGAGTGTCCAGATATGTGTATTTTTTATTTTATCAAAAATTTAGGTGGTATAGATTTCAAATATTAATAAAGCCATTTCATTTGTTTGCCATGCATTTTTATTTATGTAAGCCTTTTTGTGAATGTGAAAGTGGCATAAAGATATACACACTGACAGTAAAAAATATAAAACTGTACAGAAGAGTACACAGTATAAAATTAAGGTCACCTTCCACCATCGTAGCTCCACTCCGAAATATTAATCTCTGTTAGGAATTTTTCATGCAGTCTCCTAGAGCTATTCAATGAATATGAATGTTTGTATTAGAATTCACCCTCTAGCAGTTTGAAGCAAATCATTTTTGGTTTTGTTTGGGTAATACGGTACTTTAGAATTTTTAAAACTAAATTTGAATTCATTTAAGTGTAACATTCATCCTCCCTCTTACCACTGCTTCCAAATTTTTTTACTTAGCTACAACAGATATTGATAACCCTTGCCTGGTCTTTGAGGGACAGCAGTTGAATTGTGACCCTTGAGGCAAACATGTAAGATTAGAGTTTGAATGTGTGTGTGTGTGTGTGTGTGTGTGTTTTCTGTATAAACCATGTTACACTTGCTATATTCCACCTTGCTGGTTTTTTTAATCTGTGTAAATAACAGTTTTCATATCAGTACTTAAGAATTTGAACATAAGAATTTACCTAATATTTTTAAAATACTTGTATGGTATCCTATTTTAAGAATATATCATCATCTATTATTTGTCATTATCCCTAAATAACAAATATTATTTTCTTTTTCCTTATTATTATAACAATGTTGGAAGCAAGATTCTATACAAATACATTCAGGCATTCATGTGAAAGCATTTGTAGATAAGTGCATAGAGATAGATTTAATTGGAGCTTTGCAGTGTTAACAATTTGTCTCTTTGATGTATTTTAACTTATGGTAAAGAGAAGCATGAAGGCAAATGAAAATCAAGAGAAAGGATTATTAATGAAAGGGAAATGTCTCGACCTCAGCAGGCTGGTGTTCTTGGGCAAATATAGATAGAAATACAAGCTGAGATTTTAAGACAAATAAATATCTTCTTCTAGTTCATTACTGTCCAGATCCCAATACCACCTGATGAAAGATTGTGGTCTTGCCAACTTGGATATGCATCCAGCTAGATGCATTTTGGATGGCAAGTCCATTACATATGCCCCATCTTCCTTTTGACTGAGCCTAGGAGATGACCACAACTCAGAGAAGATGGGGCAAACAAACAGATCAAAGAGTGTCAGGCCACTTGGGCCCAGTCGAGTTTGCTGTCTACTTCTGAAGCAAAATAGCTCTCCCTACTAATCAAGAGGTGATGTGCCTCTTTTTACTTTGGGAGTTGACAATAAATTGTTTTCAAAAAGTTTGTAGTGATTTAGGGTTAGCCAAAACCTCTCAGCAATATTTGGTATTAATTCGCATTTACCCATCTGACAAGATAATGAGATTTCCCTAATTGTTTAAAAATGTTTAAATGTTAAACATGAATAAACTGAGCAAGCTCTGGGAGTTGTTGATGGACAGGGAAGCCTGGTGTGCTGCGGGCCATGGGGTTTCAAAGAGTCAGACACCACTGAGCGACTGAACTGAGCTGATGAATAAAGTTGAGATTCCTTTTCTGTATTCCTTTTCTGACCGTCTATATTTTTACCTCTACCTTTTATATACATAAATTATACACTTCAAGGGAGTTAATAATAACATTTATCAAAGCAAATATAGCTATTATTTATTGAACACTTACTCCATGCTGGGGGCTACAATAAATCTTTTGCTTGGATTATTTCATCTAATCTACAAAGCAGCATAAATTGTGTACCAATTTTATCCCTATTGTTGAAAAAAAAGAGATGCTTTAGAGGGAAAAAAATTGCATGAGTAACCCACTCAATGTCTCTGCCCTTTTTAATCTTGATATTCTTCCCCTCATGGCTTGTCTTTTTGAAAAAAAAAAAATTATACATATTCTCTCTTAAATGTGGAAAGGTAGTCACTAATATATTTGTTGTGCAATGCTCTCCTTTTTTGACACTTTTTCTTTCTTGTTTTTAGTTTTTCATTGTATTTATTTATTCTACAGATGATTTAAACCTGTAGCTATACTAGAACCCCATCGTGAATCCTGGCTCACAAAGGTAGACATGCAGGAAATGGACCTCATTATTTGTAGCTATTGGACGACATTGGCCCTATGACAACTGATTGTATGGACAAGTACTGAGATTGGGACATTCAGATTTTCTCTCCTGAAATTATAAATTTCAAATGAAAAAACTGGAAACTGTTGCAACTGAGTCAGTGGAGAAGGAAATGGCAACCCACTCCTGGAGAATACCATGGACAGAGGAGTCTGGAAGGCTGTATCCATGGGGTTGCAGGGGCCAGACACTACTTTGCAACTAAACCACCAAACCAGTCCTGTGAATGACAGTCTCTAAAATTTTCAAATCCTTTGGTCCTTCAATCCAGCTACTAATCTTTTTCATCAGTTAAAAGTTATCCCCAAATATCTTGTTTTTGGTTTAAACACAGTATATGAGTTAACTTTATTGTTTACTACTCAAAGAATCTAAAGGGATACATTATCCACATTTATAAATCAGTGTTTTTCTTTGAAAGAGTTTATTTACTTATCTAAATTGTGTTGGGGCCCTTCATTTGCTTATTTTAATTTTTAGCATGCTTTACTTTATTTCTTTAAAATCTATGATCTGTTTTAAATATTATTTCTTGTAAGGAAATTTATATTGTTTCTTGGCTACTAAGTTTTCCCAATACTGTAACAAATATCCAAAATTTCTTTGCTTACTGAAATGTCATCTTATTAGACTCCAAATTCCCACATATGTTTGGTAGCCTTCATTTCTAAAAATTTTGATTTATTTTTCTGATTATTTCTTCATTCATACCATATTGTTTGTAATGACATAAGCATATACATTTTTATGCCTGGCAATCTTACCTTAATCTCTTGTTTCCTATCTTTTTCTTTCAGTTTTTCTCATCAGTTTATTTTTTCTAAATTAAATACAAGAATTATCTCCAAAGAGAGTTAAAGATAAATAAATACCTGAATACAAAATAAATAGGAGTTCACTGACATCTTCACAGAATTGAGACTTAATATCCATAGAAGAGTTCATTGTGTTTGACTTTTTAAGGAAATCTTTCACATGTTTTATCATTTTCTAAAATGCAGGTTCAGTCACTTTTACTGTTTCCCTGTACATATTAAAGAGAATGGTCAAGTAAATATGCTTCTACTTGCCCAATTTTTACCAGATATGCGGCATCAATTTTTACCCTTTGTATATTTTATTAAGCCTAGTTCTTGCTCCATGATTGTGTATGTTTAAACACTGTTTGGTTTATTGATTATCATTAACATAATATGATTAGTGAAAGTGAAAGTGATAGTCACTTGGTCAAGCCCTCCAGGCTCTTCTATCCATGGACTTCTCAAGGCAAGAATACTGGAGTGGGTTGCCATTTCCTACTCCAAAGGATCTTTCCAACCTAGGTATTGAACATGGGTCTCCTACATTGCTGGCATATTCTTCACTGTCTGAGTGACCAGGGAAACCCTAATGTGATTTAAGTTATCTTCTTTTCCTGGCCTAGCTTGTGTCTCCTTTTTGTACGTCAGTATTTTTAAAGCTGCCATGATTTTCTCCGTAAAGGCCTCTAGAGACATCGTACAAAAAACCCTATGGAATGACATGGAAAACAAACTTCAGGCTATCAAAAGCTAAAAGGGAAGCAGGAGAGAGACATATGAGTATGGGATTAATAGACACAAACCTCTATACATAAATGCCATTTCACTCCTCCTACTGTCTTGTTCAGGAAGCAACAGTTAGAACTGGACATGGAACAACAGACTGGTTCCAAAAGGTAAAGGAGTACATCAAGGCTGTATGCTATCACCCTGCTTCTTTAACTTATATGCAGAGTACATCATGAGAAATGCTGGGCTGGATGAAGCTCAAGCTGGAATCAAGATTGCTGGGAGAAATATCAATAACCTCAGATATGCAGATGACACCACCCTTATGGCAGAAGTGAAGAACTAAAGGGCCTCTTGATGAAAGTGAAAGAAGAGAGTGAAAAAGTTGGCTTAAAACTCAACATTCAGAAAACCAAGATCTTGGCATCTGGTCCCATCACTTCATGGGAAATAGATGGGGAAACAGTGGAAACAGTGGCTGACTTTATTTTTTTGGGCTCCAAAATCACTACAGATGATAATGGCAGCCATGAAATTAAAAGACGCTTACTCCTTGGAAGGAAAGTTATGACCAACCTAGAGAGCATATTCAAAAGCAGAGACATTACTTTGTCAACAAAGATCCATCTAGTTAAGGCTATGTTTTTTCCAGAGGTCATGTATGGATGTGAGAGTTGGACTATAAAGAAAGCTGAGCACAGAAGAATTGAAGTTTTTGAACTGTGGAACAAGGGACTCTTGAGAGTCCCTTGGACTGCAAGGAGATCCAACCAGTCCATCCTAAAGGAGATCAGTCCTGGGTGTTCATTGGTAGGACTGATGTTGAAACTGAAACTCCAATACTTTGGCCACCTCGTGCAAAGAGCTTACTCATTGGAAAAGAACCTGATGGTGGGAAAGATTGAGAGCAGGAGGAGAAGGGGACGACAGAGGATGAGATGGCTGGATGGCATCACTGACTCAGTGGACATGGGTTTGGGTGGACTCCGGGAGTTGGTGATGGACAGGGAGGCCTGGTGTACTGTGGTTCATGGGGTCGCAAAGAGTCAGACACGACTGAGCAACTGAACTGAACTGAACCGTCTCGTTGGGGCATAGAAAAAGCAAGAGAATTCCAGAAAACATCTACTTCTTTTTCGTGGGCTAGATTAAAGACTTTGGCTTTGTGGATCACAACAAAATGAAAAATTCTTAAAGAGATGGGAATACCATACCACCTTACCACCTCCTGAGAGACCTGTATGCAGGTCAAGAAGCAACAGTTAGAACTAGACATGGAACAGACTGGTTCCAAATCAGGAAAGGAGTACGTCAAAGCCATATATTATCACTTTGCTTATTTAACTTATATGCAGCGTACAACATGTGAAATGCCAGACTGGATGAAGCACAAACTGGAATCAAGATTTCAGGGAGACATGTCAGTAACCTCAGATATGTTTCCCTTGTGGCTCAGTTGGTGAAGAATCCGCCTGCAATGTGGGAAACCTGGGTTCAATCCCTGGATTGGGAAGATCCCCTGGAGAAGGGAAAGGCCATCTACTCCAGTCTTCTTGCCTGGAGAATTCCATGGAATATATAGTTCATGGGGTCACAAAGAGTCAGTCACGACTGACTGACTTTCACTTCACTTACTCACATATATGCAGGTGACACCCCCCCTTCTGGCAAAAAGTGAAGAGGAACTGAAGAGCCTCTTGAAAGTGAAAGAGGAGAGTGAAAAAGTTGGCTTAAAACTCAACATTCAAAAAACCAAGATCATGACATCCCATCACATCACTTTATGGCAAATAGATGGGGAAATGATGGAAGCAGTGACAGACTATTTTCTTGGCCTTCAAAATCACTGCAGATGGTGACTGCAGCCATGAAATTAAAAGACTCTTGCTCCTTGGAAGAAAAGCTATGACAATCCTAGATGGACAGGGAAGCCTGGCTTGCTGCAGTCCATGGGGTTGCAAAGAGTTGAACATTACTGAGTGACTGATCTTAACTGAGTTGAACTATACACAAAAAAGGTAAACAAAAAGGATTCACTGTACAGTGCAGGGATTCAATATCTTGTAATAGCCTATAATGGAAAATAATCTGAAATCACTGAATCTCTCTGCTGTACACCTGAAACTAGCACAATATTGTAAACCAACTATACTTCAATGAAAAAAAGAAAATCCTGCGGACTGCCTTGCCATATTCAAAATAACTCGTTTCATTTCTTTCTTCCCCATTCATTTAGAATGGGTATGTTTTTATGGTGTAGTTTTCCATCTGCTGATACAACATCCCATAAAATTTGCATGGTTATATTTAATATAAAAGCATGTAACACATGATAAAGTACTCCTGAATTTTAGGTAAAAAGCCTATAAACTATCTCACCTCTTTCAGATTATGATATGATTTTACCATAAGGTTTATTTAATCATTTCATTCTTTCTAGAAGTTAAACTCTTCTGGCTCATTTAACATTAAAAATAAGTGAACTGGGGAATGACTGGAGTGACACATTTTTAGAGAAAGGTAGTCCATATAAGGAAATAAAAGAATGTGTTTCCTTATATAGGATGAAGTATTCTCTAATGCATAAGAGCTAGAAAATATTTTACTTTAGAGCCCAGAGCACCGTTTGGATATAGGGTTCATAGAGGGCTTCAAGTAATGCACCACCTCCAAGACTGCAGAAAGTCATTAGGCAGCCAACTTTCCTTAGAGATTTTACTGCAAAGAACTTCTGCTATTAGAAGCTCATAAGCTAACCATAGGGAGGAGGGAAGAAATGCAGCCTTTGAAAAGGATAATGAAGATCTTTTAAAGCAAGGTTTGCAAACAGGCAGACAATGACAAAGCAAGATTGCTTGCTGCATAGGGTACAGTTCTGCTGTATAACCTAAACATGTGCATATGCACACACGAACACACAATTTACTTATCTAGTTGGATGGGCTTCTTAAAATTTAAAAAATTTTACACATTGTTCAGATGAATTTGACCACCAAATCCTTTACAATCTGTTTTGCTTTGCATTCTCACAAGACTTTGATCCTCTATCCATTTTATATCTGTTTCATGTTTCAGACTTGTCTTTTAAAGTGTCTGTCTCCTCCATGGGCCATTATCTCTGAGGACAGATTGCTATATCACTTCAGCACTTAGAGGAGAATCTGAAATCCTAAAACTCTAGACACTACAATTTTTAAATTCTTCATAAGGAAGCCTTTAAGGTCACTTGAAATGTTTATTTCAGAACATGTTAGATGTAGAGCCATAGTGATCTTCCTGATACTTTAAAGCTAACACTGCTGGATTTCTTCCTGTAATGATGTTGCTTAAAAGTATGAGATATGGTATCAGTCTTCTAATCACATTGTTGAGAACCCCTCTATTAAAAGAATGGTTTGAGCTATAGATACTCTATACCTTAAAAGGTACTATAAATGACTTAAAGTTATCTTTTTAGATACATGTGATATTCACATATTACCTAGGTACTAGAGATTCAAAAATAATAAAAGTTTTTTGCTTGCAGAAACTAGGCTTTATTATATTGCACTATAAATTACTATAATTTACTTTTGCTACTTTTTGAACTCAGTTGTAAAACTGAACATATACTAATTTTGCACATCTGCTCCCAGGTGAAATTAAACAAAAATGTATCAAAGTGATCACTCAACTGATGACTTTAGATAAGTGTAATTTTATGTAAATTCTAAAAGATTTAGTAATTAAGAATGAATTGATTTCAGCTCATTCTTGTTTTTCTCTTAATTGTTACACCAATTTAATTCCAAACATGATAAAATGGCATCTTTCCCTGATACACCTGCATGCTTTATAAAGTTTGTTCAGAGTTTAGGTAGACTAAGAAATAAAGGGGGAAATATTGACAAAAATCATGTTTTATTAGAAAATTACATTTCTGTGTTGGGAACATTGAATTTATTTATTCATGAAATAAGTTATAGCAACATCAACTTACTCTAATCAAATCCTGCATTAAACAGGAAAACTGCCCTTGAAGGAGTAATTCAAACCATGAAGAAAAAAAAACAGAACTATATTATTTTTAATTTATAAAATATCCCAGTTATCAGTATTAGAGACATATGATCATAATAATTAATAACTGCTATTAATGTTGAATGCTCAGTTGCTCCAGTCATGTTCAACTCTTTGCGACCCTATAGACTGTAGCCCACCAGGCTCCTCTGTCTATAGGATTCTCCAGGCTAGAATACTGGAGGGTTGCCATTTCCTTCTCCAGGGATCTTCTCAACCCAGAGATTGAACCCATGTCTCCTGCACCTCTTGCATTGCAGGAAGAATCTTTACCCAGTGAATCACCTGGAGAGCCCATTAATGTCAAACATATAGTCTTAAAGTGCTTTTTTAAAGCATCTAGTTTGGTTCTTAAATCATATATCACTGTAAGCAAAATTAAATATCTCCATGCTAAAACTGAGGCCAATAAAACACCAAAAATTGAAATAATCAAGGAAGTACAGTTATTAAATGAATTAATATTACAAACTACTTACTCAACTGCCTCCTCCACTCTACTATAATCTGCATGAAATATGGAAGTTAAGTTTTAAAAATTATCAGAAATATAAACAAATAAAAGCATATATCCATACCCTGGAAAGATAGTAATAAAAACAAAAGTAAGCAAATGGGACCCACTTAAACTCAAAAGCTTTTGCACAGCAAAGGAAACAATAAAAAAACCAAAAGACAACCCACAAATTGGGAGAAAATATTTTCAGTAAAGTGACTGACAAGGAATTAGTCTCTAAACTTTATAAGATGCTCATGAGGCTTAACATCATCACAACAGACAATCCAATCAAAAAATGGGCAAAGACGTAAATAGATGTTTCTGCAAAGAAGACATACAGATGGCCAAGAGGCCCATGTAAAGATGCTCAACATTGTTAATTATTAGACGAATACAAATCAAAACTACAATGAGATATGACCTCCTACCAGGCTCCTCCATCCATGGGATTTTCAAGGCAGGAGTACTGGAGTGGGGTGCCATTGCATTCTCCGATAAAAAAAGTCTACAAAATATAAATGCTGGAGAAAGTGTGGAGAGAAGGGAACCCTCCTACACAGCTGGTGGGAATGTAAATTGGTACAGCCAATTTACAATATGGAGAACATATTGTACATATGAAGAACAATATGGAGGTTCTTTAAAAAATACTAAAAATAGAGCAGCCTATGACCATGTAATCCAATCCTAAGAATATACACAAAGAAAAGCATGATCTGAAAGCAGACATGTATGCCAATGTTCACTGCAGCATTATTTACAATAGATAAGACGTGGAAGCAAACTAAATGCCCATTGACAGAGGAATGGATAAAGATGTGGTATATATGTAAAATGGATTAATCAGCCATAAAAACATGAAATAATGTTATATTCAGCAACATGGATGGACCCAGAGATTGTCATATTGAGTAATGTAAGTCAGACAGAATAGGAGAAATATCGTATGACATCCCTTATATGCGGAATCTAAAAAGAAACAAATGAACTTAACAAAACAGAAATAGACTCACAGACTTAAAGAATGAATTTATGTCTTCCAGAGGCAAGATTAAGAGTGAGTAGTTAGAGAATTTGGGATCCACATGTAGACATTGCTATATTTAAAATGGATAACCAATAAGTTCCTTTTGTATAGCACAGGGAACTCTGCTCAATGTTATGTGGCAACATGGGAGGGAAGGGAGTTTGGAGGATATAAGAAATGTAAGAGACTTGGGTTCGATCCCTGGGTCAGGAAGATGCCCTGGAGGAAGGCATGGTAACCCACTCCAGTTTTCTTACCTGGGGAATCCCATAAACACAGGAACCTGGCAGGCTGCAGTCCATGGAATGACAAATAGTTGGACACCACTAAAGAAACTGAGCATGCACACACTCCCCATAGAGATATATATCAATGGAATTTGGTGGAAGTCAATGGAGAACTTTTTACTGTAAAGATAATACTAAAGTATGAATCTATTCCATAATGCAAGTATAACTATATGTTTATTTCTTTGGACATATGTTCTTAGTGAGACAGAATAACATGCTTGATGCTTCTCCAGGGAATGAAATTATTCCACAGGAAAGATTATCAAAATAAAATTCTGATATTTGGCATATTTGTTATTGCTTTGATGGAAGCTGTTCATGATAGGAGGGGAGAAAGACACACACACTTCTAATACTAATATCATCCTATTGCTTCATCTTAAAAGTGTCAGTAACAAAAGCAGAATTTATTCTGCTTTAATTTATTTTAAATATCTTTTTAAAAGGCAATGGCAACCCACTCCAGTGTTCTTGCCTGGAGAATCCCAGGGACAGAGGAGCCGAGTGGGCTGCCGTCTATGGGGTCGCACAGAGTCGGACACGACTGAAGCTACTTAGCAGCATAGTGTTTAAACTGCAAACGATACTTGCATAAACTATAAAGGGGAAAACAAATGCATGAATACATGCCTAAATAAGTATATAAAGTTCAAAAATATGCCATCTACAAATATTTGGAAAAGGAGTACATCAAGGTTGTATATTGTCATCCTGCTTATTTAAATTCCATGCAGCGTACATTAAACAAAATGCCAGCCGGGATGAATCACAAGCTGGAATCAAGATTGCCTGGGGAAATATCAACAACTTCAGATATAGTACAAATGATACCACCCTAATGGTAGAAAGTGAAGAGGAACTGAAGAACCTCCTGAAGGTGAAAGACGAGCGTGAAAGACTAGCATGAAAAACCTAGATTGAAATGCAACATTCAAAAAACCAAGATCATGGCATCCAGTCCCATCACTTCATGGTAAATAGAAGGGGAAACAATGGAAACAGTGACAGATTTTCTTTCCAAAATTACTGAGGACAGTGACTGAAGCTATGAATTTAAAAGACACTTGCTCTTTGGAAGAAAAGCTATGACAAACTTAAACAGTATATTAAAAAAGTAGAGACATAACTTTGCTAACAAAGTTTCATATGGTCAAAGCTACGGTTTTTCCAGTAGTCATGTATGGATGTGAGAGTTGGGCCATAAAGAAAAAGGCTGAGCACCGAAGAATCAACGCTTTCAAATTGTAGTGCTGGAGAAGACTCCTGAGAGTCCTTTGGACTGCAAGGAGATCAAACCAGTCAATCTTAAAGGAAATGAACCCTGAATATTCACTGGAAAGACTGATGCTGAGGCTGAAGCTCCAATCCTTTGGCCATCTGATGTGGAGTCAAATCATTGGAAAAGATCATGATGTTGGGAAAGACTGAGGGCAAGAAGAGAAGTGGGTGACAGAAGATAAAATGGTTGGATGGCATCACTGACTCAATGGACATGAGTTTGAGCAAACTCTGGGAGATACTGAAGGACAAGGAAGCCTGGAGTCCTTTAGTCCACAGGGTTCCAAAGGGTCAGACACAACTTAGCATTTGAAAAACAACAACAACAACAACAACAACAACAAATAACCTGGTTCAATATATTATTAACATGAATATAAAATATGCTCTATAGGTATAAAGAGATTTTATACTCTGAGTTATACTCTCAGTATAGTTCAGTTGCTCAGTTGTGTCTGACTATATAATATAGTTATACTATATTTATAATATAATATAGTATGAAACTATATTATACTATATTTATCTTTAATAAATATATTTTAATTTTACTTGAATGAATAACAAACAACCTGAATTGAATCTGAAGAGAATCAGAAACTTACCTCTACCTCAAAAGAAATGGCTTCTACCTCAAAAGAAATAATTTCTGAAAGATCCTTTTAATATTAACAAAACTAATTCAGTCTCTTAATGGTTTTCATAAGGAAAGAAAATGGAGTCGCTCAGTCATATCCAACTTTTGTGACACCATGGACTGTAGCCTGCCAGGCTCCTCTGTCCGTGGAATTTTCCAGGCGAGAATACTGGAGTGGAGTGCCATTTCCTTATTATGGTTTTCATAAAAGGGTTTTAACTACTTTTATAGTATTTACTAAATATTGTTATAAGTAATAACATGATTGCCACTGTTATTGCTTTCTACCTCTTCCATTTAACTGATTTTCCAGTTTTGTTGCTTAGATTATTACTGCTTTATTAAAATAATATAGATCATGTAGTCTATAAACATTATTCCTTAGTAATTTCACTATTTAATATTTAATGTTTATTAAAGGTAGTTTTTATCAGTGCTTCATGTGTATTGTTATGGAAATTTAATTTAATTTTCAAATAAAGGTAGATTCACATTCAATATTAAGAAATAATGCAGACTTTTGTATCACATCCATTCTGACTGGTGTGAAAAGGTACCTCACTGTAGTCTTGATTTACATTTCTCTGATAATGAGTGATGTTGAACATCTTTTCATGTGTTTGTTAGCCATCCATATGTCTTCTTTGGAGAAATGCCTATTTAGCTCTTTGGCCCATTTTTTGATTGGGTCGTTTATTTTTCTGGAATTGAGCTGCATAAGTTGCTTGTATATTCTTGAGATTAGTTGTTTGTCAGTTGCTTCATTTGCTATTATTTTCTCCCATTCAGAAGGCTGTCTTTTCACCTTGCTTATAGTTTCCTTTGTTGTGCAGAAGCTTTTAATTTTAATTAGATCCCATTTGTTTATTTTTGCTTTTATTTCCAGAATTCTGGGAGGTGGATCATAGAGGATCCTGCTGTGATTTATGTCAGAGTGTGTTTTGCCTATGTTCTCCTCTAGGAGTTTTATAGTTTCTGGGCTTACATTTAGATCTTTAATCCATTTTGAGTTTATTTTTGTGTGTGGTGTTAGAAAGTGATCTAGTTTCATTCTTTTACAAGTGGTTGACCAGTTTTCCCAGCACCACTTGTTAAAGAGATTGTCTTTACTCCATTGTATATTCTTGCCTCCTTTGTCAAAGATAAGGTGTCCATATGTGTGTGGATTTATCTCTGGTCTTTCTATTTTGTTCCATTGCAGCACTGTTTATAATAGCCAGGACATGGAAACAACCTAGATGTCCATCAGCAGATGAATGGATAAGAAAGCTGTGGTACATATACACAATGGAGTATTACTCAGCCATTAAAAAGAATACATTTGAATTAGTTCTAATGAGATGGATGAAACTGGAGCCGATTATACAGAGTGAAGTAAGACAGAAAGAAAAACACCAATACAGTATACTAACACGTATATATGGAATTTAGAAAGATGATAATGATGACCCTGTATGAGAGACAGCAAAAGAGACACAAATGTAAAGAACGTACTTTTGGACTCTGAGGGAGAGGGAGAGGGTGGGATGATTTGGGAGAATGGCATTGAAACATGTATACTATAATGTAAGAAACGAATCGCCAGTCTATGTTCGATACAGGATACAGGATACTTGGGTCTGGTGCACGGGGATGATCCAGAGAGATGATATGGGGTAGGAGGTGGGAGGGGGGTTCAGGATTGGGAACTCATGTACACCCGTGGTGGATTCATGTCAATGTATGGCAAAACCAATACAGTATTGTGAAGTAAAATAAACTAAAGTTAAAAATTAAAAAAAAAAAAGAAATAATGCAGTGAAATCCCATGCATCCTTTTCCTCAGTTTTCCCAATCTAGCATCTTAAAAACTAACAGAACAAATAATATAACCAGGATATAGACATTGATAAAAGCAAGATATAGAGCTTTTTCAATATCTGAATTTTCCTTCTTGTTGCTCTACTATAACCACAACCAATTCCCTCTCTTTCCCTACTTGATGTCTGGCCATCCATATAATCTTTTTTTTCTCTTCACTTAGCGTAATAATGTGGAGATATACAAACCGTTGCTGTATCAACAGTTTGTTTCTTTTAATTGTTGAGTGCTATACCATGGTATGGATATATCAAAGCTTGTTTACTGATTCCCCCACTAAAGGAAACTGGGTTATTTCCAGTATGGGGCTATATGAATACAGATGTTATGAACATATTTTGTCTACAGGTTGTTGTGTGAACATAACTTTTCATTTCTCTGTTTAAAAGACCATGAGAGTAATTATGGGATTATAGTATAGGTGTGTATATGTTTATTAAGACATGGCCAAAATCTTTTCAGAGTAGCAGAACATTTTACATTTCCACCAGCAATGTATGAGGGATATAGTTTATTTTTATCCTCATAACCATTTGGTATTGTCTTTATAGTTTATTTGAGAATTCCTGGTTAGGTGTATGGTGACACATAATTATTTCTTACATTTGAATTTGCTCAATGAATAATAATGTTGAATATCTTTTTAATGAGCATTTTGCCATCTGAATATCTTCTCTGGTGTAAAGTCCCCTCATTTATTTTGGCCGATTTCTCAGTAGATAATTTTTATTGTGAGATTTGTGTGTTCTTTATATGAAGTTGACCCTTGAAAAACATGTGGGTTAAGGGCCTTCACCTTTCACACAGTTGAAAATTCACTTGTAACTTTTGAGTTGACTCTCCACATGGATTCATCCAATGGCAGATCATGTGCTTGTATTCTAATGTGTGAAGCAGAGCTTTGTCAACAAGGTACCTACAATACACTTTATGAAACTGAAATGGATGGAATGGAGAAATCAGGAATGCGTATTACTACTAATGAAGATTATTTCTGGCAGTTACAAGAACAACTATATAGTATATATAGGAATGGTCAATGTCCTGAAAAGATCAATGAAAGCAGATATTAATATAAAATGACTCTAAAGAAAATGATTTGCCTAATACTCCTTTTAAAAATACTGTGGTAAATATAAATTTTATAGCTAAAATTACCAATTCCTTTTTTTTTTTTTTTTTTGGCTTATGTTCTTTTTTATTTTTTTATTTTTTTTATTTTTTTTTTAATTTTTTATTTTTTTTAATTTTAGTTTTTTATTTTTTAAATTTTAAAATCTTTAATTCTTACATGCATTCCCAAACATGAACCCCCCTCCCACCTCCCTCCCCATAACAACTGTCTGGGTCATCCCCATGCACCAGCCCCAAGCATGCTGCATCCTGCGTCAGACATAGACTGGCGATTCAATTCACATGATAGTATACATGTTAGAATGTCATTCTCCCAAATCATCCCACCCTCTCCCTCTCCCTCTGAGTCCAAAAGTCCGTTATACACATCTGTGTCTCTTTCCCTGTCTTGCATACAGGGTCGTCATTGCCATCTTCCTAAATTCCATATATATGTGTTAGTATACTGTATTGGTGTTTTTCTTTCTGGCTTACTTCACTCTGTATAATCGGCTCCAGTTTCATCCATCTCATCAGAACTGATTCAAATGAATTCTTTTTAACGGCTGAGTAATACTCCATTGTGTATATGTACCACAGCTTGCTTATCCATTCATCTGCTGATGGACATCTAGGTTGTTTCCATGTCCTGGCTATTATAAACAGTGCTGCAAAAAATGGGCATGCAAGTGCCCATTATAACAGACACAGACGCCCATATATAATGTTCAAATTAATGACTCCTCAATTCATTAAGGCCATTTCTTTTAATATTATTCAGGAATATATTTATTAAAGGCACTTTAAAAATGAACGAGCAATTAGAAGAATCTGATATGCTAGAAGTCCTTCTTAGAACTCGTCTACTATCCTGAGATGAATACAGACTGAGACAGATTCTCATGGGCTCTAAGTTTTATTTTCTTTTTCCTTCTCCCAAGGCAATCAAAATTCCAAGAAAGCCCAAAACCACTCCGTGGTTTGAGGTTTTCAAAAGAATTCTAATATTACTTCAGTGAACCAACTTCTGGGATATCTTGGATACACACTGAGACTGTGGTAATATCAATATTGGAAGTTATTCATATTTTTAAATTTCCTATTAGACTCAAATAGTTTAGAATTTATAGAGACTGCTTTGAAAATTCCTAAATATGGGAATTTTTAACTTTTTAAAATACCAATAAGAAACAAAAATGTTCCTCATATTTTTAAGTACCAATGTCTTAGCCGATATCACTTTAAGCAGGACCATTTGTCTAGCTGTATCAATGTGAAAATGTAAAATCAGTTTTCTCATTAGTTGTACTATAGAAGCCTACTCTTAAGTATTGCTAAGTGTTGAGACAAGCTTATAAAATTCGAGTACTGAGATTTTACATTCTTTTGTCAAACACAAAATAAAATAAACATATAACATTAAATAAGTACAAAAATGTTAAAATGTTCTATTACCTGATCTAATTAACCTGTATTAATTGATTTAAATTAGGAAATGCGTACCATCTTTCACAATGTATTTAAACTGATTAATTAGTCCTTTGTGGGTTTTTTTCCTGATTATAGACTTAAAAATTTTCAAGATTTGTATGGAAATACAAAAAACCTCAAAAAGCCAAAACAATCTTGAGAAAGAAGAATGGAACTGGAGGAATCAACCTGCCTGATTTCAGGCTCTACTACAAAGCCACAGTCATCAAGACAGTATGGTACTGACACAAAGACAGAAATATAGATCAATGGAACAAGATAGAAAGCCCAGAGATAAATCCACACACATATGGACACCTTATCTTCGACAAAGGAGGCAAGAATATACAATGGAGTAAAGACAATCTCTTCAACAAGTGGTGCTGAGAAAACTGGTCAACCACTTGTAAAAGAATGAAACTAGATCACTTTCTAACACCGCACACAAAAATAAACTCAAAATGGATTAAAGATCTAAATGTAAGCCCAGAAACTATAAAACTCCTAGAGGAGAACATAGGCAAAACACACTCTGACATAAATCACAGCAGGATCCTCTATGATCCACCTCCCAGAATACTGGAAATAAAAGCAAAAATAAACAAATGGGATCTAATTAAAATTAAAAGCTTCTGCACAACAAAGGAAACTATAAGCAAGGTGAAAAGACAGCCTTCTGAATGGGAGAAAATAATAGCAAATGAAGCAACTGACAAACAACTAATCTCAAAAATATACAAGCAACTTATGTAGCTCAACTCCAGAAAAATAAACGACCCAATCAAAAAATGGGCCAAAGAGCTAAATAGGCATTTCTCCAAAGAAGACATATGGATGGCTAACAAACACATGAAAAGATGCTCAACATCACTCATTATCAGAGAAATGCAAATCAAGACCACAGTGAGGTACCATTTCACGCCAGTCAGAATGGCTGAGATCCAAAAGTCTACAAGCAATAAATGCTAGAGAGGGTGTGGAGAAAAGGGAACCCTCTTACACTGTTGGTGGGAATGCAAACTAGTACAGCCACTATGGAGAACAGTGTGAAGATTCCTTAAAAAATTGCAAATAGAACTGCCTTATGACCCAGCAATCCCACTGTTGGGCATACACACCGAGGAAACCAGAATTGAAAGAGACACGTGCACCCCAATGTTCATCACAGCACTGTTTATAATCTCCAGGACATGGAAACAACCTAGATGTCCATCAGCAGATGAATGGATAAGAAAGCTGTGGTACATATACACAATGGAGTATTACTCAGCCATGAAAAAGAATACATTTGAATCAGTTCTAATGAGATGGATGAAACTGGAGCCGATTATACAGAGTGAAGTAAGACAGAAAGAAAAACACCAATACAGTATACTAACACATATATACGGAATTAGAAAGATGGTTATGATGACCCTGTATGTGAGACAGCAAAAGAGACACCGATGTGTAGAGCAGACTTTTGGACTCTGAGGGAGAGGGAGAGGGTGGGATGATTTGGGAGAATGGCGTTGAAACATGTATACTATCATGTAAGAAACGAATCGCCAGTCTATGTTTGATATAGGATGCAGGATACTTGGGGCTGGTGCATGGGGATGATCCAGAGAGATGATGTGGGGTGGGAGCTGGGAGGGGGGTTCAGGATTGGGAACTCAAGTACACCCGTGGTGGATTCATGTCAATGTATGGCAAAACCAACACAGTATTGTAAAGTAAAATAAAGTAAAAATAAAAATTAAAAAAAAAATCAGCAGTCTCTTTATCATCATCCATTTAATTTTATGTTCAGTGGGTAAATTTAAAGGATTAAAACTAATAAACACATCTATATTCTCAATTGTTTTAGTGTTCTGATAAGTAAAATTTTATCAGAACTATTGGTGTTGGCCTACCTGACAAATAACAAAGTGCATTCTGTTTATTTTTAAATTCTAGAGAAAGAAACATTTGATTTAGGTAACTTTTCAACTGACTAGGGCATATGGAAACAAATGTCAATATAAGTGTACAGCTTTATTTTCTGATATTGAGATTCTTAGTAACTTTTCTACAGAGGTGACTGATTTGTATATATATTTGCAAGTTAACATACTCCATTAAGAAGAAAAATAAACTTTCAGTTAGTTTTGGGATGTATTTCTTAGAATTCCAAATATCACAGATTCCAGGGGACAGTGTAAAAAAATGAGATTGCCTCTTTATTGGGACTTCCCTATAGCTCAGATGGTAAAGAATCTGCCTGCAATGCAGGAGACCCAGGTTCGATCCCTGGGTCAGGAAGATCCACTGGAGAAGAAAATGGCAACCCCCCAGTGTTCTTACCTGGAGAATCTCATGGACAGAGGAGACTGGTGTTCTACAGGCCCTGGGGTTGCTAAGAGTTGGACATGACTAAGTGACTAACAAACACACACTTTACTCGAGATATAGCCCTTGATTTAAAATAATGAATAGACAGTTATTCCAAATACATGTAGTCACACTTTATCCAAGGAAGATACATTCCAAGACCCCCAGTGGATGCCTGAACACTTGGATAGTACCAAATCCTGTATAAACATGTCCTTTCCTACACATACGTACCAATGATAAAGTTCATTTTATAAACTGAACATACTAAGGATTAGCAACTATCATTAATAATAAAATAGAACAATTATGGCAATATACTGTGATAAAAGTTATGTGAATGTGGTCTCTTTCACTTTTTCTCAAAGTGTTTATTGTACTATACCCACCCTTCTCGTGATGAGGTGAGATGACCAAATGCTTACATACTGAGACAAAGTGTGGTGAATGTCACAGACATTGGCCTGATGGTATTTAGAAAGATCATCTGCTTTAAGTGATCTTGGATCATCAAATCATGGTCATGTTAATGGTTGGAGGATGTCATGAGTTGATGATCTTGATGCTTGTGAATCACTGGTAGGATTGAGGAAAAAAGTGAGAGACCATCATGCAACTCAGAATGGCTTTCAATTTAAAACATGAACTTTTTTATTTTTGCTATTTTCCACAGAATGTTTTGGACCATGTTTGTCTATGGCAGCTTGAACCATGGAAAACAAAACTGTATATAAAAATGGACTACTGTTACAGAGCTTTAGAATTTGCCGTGTCTAGCAACTTATGTTAAACAAAAGAATAAATGAACATGAGCTATGCTGCTACTGCTAAGTCACTTCAGTCGTGTCTGACTCTGTGCAACCCCATAGACAGCAGCCACCTGGCTCCCCCGTCACTGGGATTCTCCAGAGAAGAACACTGGAGTGGGTTGCCATTTCCTTTTAGTTTCAAGTAATTTATTTACATAATAAAGATAATGAGAGCTCAAAATTTATTAGAATGTAGTACTTTTATTTTGCTGCAACCAACCCAACCAATTGCGGTTCTGATCATTTCATTTCTTAAATAGGGGTTCAGTTCAGTTGCTCAGTCGTGTCCGACTTTTGTGACCCCATGAATCGCAGCACACCAGACCTCCCTGTCTATCACCATCTCCCAGAATTCACTCAGACTCAATGTCCATCGAGTCTGTGATGCCATCCAGCCATCTCATCCTCGGTCATCCCCTTCTCCTCCTGCCCCCAATCCCTCCCAGCATCAGAGTGTTTTCCAATGAGTCAACTCTTCACATGAGGTGGCCAAAGTACCAGAGCTTCAGCTTTAGCATCATTCCTTCCAAGGAAATCCCAGGGTTGATCTCCTTCAGAATGGACTGGTTGGATTTCCTAGCAGTCCAAGGGACTCTCAAGAATCTTCTCCAACACCACAGTTCAAAAGCATCAATTCTTTGGCGCTCAGCCTTCTTCACAGTCCAACTCTCACACCCATACATGATCACAGGAAACACCATAGCCTTGACTAGATGGACCTTAGTCGGCAAAGTAATGTCTCTGCTTTTGAATATACTATCTAGGTTGGTCATAACTTTTCTTCCAAGGAGTAAGCATCTTTTAATTTCATGAATGTAGTCACCATCTGCAATGATTTTGAAGTCCAAAAAAATAAAGTCTGACACTGTTTCCACTGTTTCCCCGTCTATTCCCCATGAAGTGATGGGACCAGATGCCATGATCTTTGTTTTCTGAATGTTGAGCTTTAAGCCAACTTTCTCACTCTCCTCTTTCACTTTCATCAAGAGGCTTTTTAGTTCCTCTTCACTTTCTGCCATAAGGGTGGTGTCATCTGCATATCTGAGGTTATTGATATTTCTCCCAGCAATCTTGTGTTTCTTCCAGTCCAGAGTTTCTCATGATGTACTCTGCAGAGAAGTTAAATAAGCAGGGTGACAATATACAGCCTTGACGTACTCCTGTTCCTATTTGGAACCAGTCTGTTGTTCCATGTTCAGTTCTAACTGTTGCTTCCCGACCTGCATGCAGATTTCTCAAGAGGCAGGTCAGGTGGTCTGGTATTCCCATCTCTTTCAGAATTTTCCACAGTTTATTGTGATCCACACAGTCAAAGGCTTTGGCATAGTCAAAAAAGCAGAAATAGATGTTTTTCTGGAACTCTCTTGCTTTTTCCATGATCCAGTGGATGTTGTCCATTTGATCTCTGGTTCCTTTGCCTTTGTGAAAATTAGCTTGAACATCAGGGAGTTCATGGTTCACGTATTGCTAAAGCCTGGCTTGGAGAATTTTGAGCATTACTTTACTAGCATGTGAGATGAGTGCAGTTGTGTGGTAGTTTGAGCATTCTTTGGCATTGCCTTTCTTTGGGATTGGAATGAAAACTGACCTTTTCCAGTCCTGTGGCCACTGTTGAGTTTTCCAAATTTGCTGGCATATTGAGTGCAGCACTTTCACAGCATCATCTTTCAGGATTTGAAATAGCTCAACTGGAATTCCATCACTTCCGCTAGCTTTGTTCATAGTGATGCTTTCTAAGGCCCACTTGACTTCACATTCCAAGAAGTCTGGCTCTAGATTAGTGATCACATCATCATGATTATCTGGGTCGTGAAGATTGTTTTTGTACAGTTCTTCTGTGCATTCTTGCCACCTCTTCTTAATATCTTCTGCTTCTGTTAGGTCCATATCATTTCTGTCCTTTATCGAGCCCATCTTTGCATGAAATGTTCCCTTGGTATCTCTAATTTTCTTGAAGAGATCTCTAGTCTTTCCCATTCTGTTCTTTTCCTCTATTTCTTTGCATTGATCGCTGAAGAAGGCTTTCTTATCTCTTCTTGCTATTCTCTGGAACTCTGCATTCAGATGCTTATATCTTTCAGTTTCTCCTCTGCTTTTCACCTCTCTTCTTTTCACAGCTATTTGTAAGCCGTCCCCAGAGAGCCGTTTTGCTTTTTTGCATTTCTTTTCCGTAGGGATGGTCTTGATCCCTGTCTCCTGTACAATGTCACAAACCTCATTCCATAGTTCATCAGGCACTCTATCTATCAGATCTAGGCCCTTAAATCTATTTCTCACTTCCACTGTATGATCATAAGGGATTTGATGTAGGTCATACCTGAATGGTCTAGCGGTTTTCCCTACTTCCTTCAATTTGAGTCTGAATTTGGTAATAAGGAGTTCATGATCTGAGCCACAGTCAGCTCCTGGTCTTGTTTTTTTGACGGTATAGAGCTTCTCCATCTTTGGCTGCAAAGAATATAATCAATCTGATTTCGGTGTTGACCATCTGGTGGTGTCCATGTGTAGAGTCTTCTCTTGTGTTGTTGGAAGAGGGTGTTTGCTATGACCAGTGCATTTTCTTGGCAAAACTCTATTAGTCTTTGCCCTGCTTCATTCCGCATTCCAAGGCCAAATTTCCAGGTGTTTCTTGACTTCCTACTTTTGCGTTCCAGTCCCCTATAATGAAAAGGACATCTTTTTTGGGTGTTAGTTCTAAAGGTCTTGTAGGTCTTCAAAAAACCGTTCAACTTCAGTTTCTTCAGCATTACTGGTTGAGGAATAGACTTGGATAACTGTGATAATGAATGGTTTGCCTTGGAGACGAACAGAGATCATTCTTCCTTGAGAACGCCATGAACAGTATGAAAAGGCAAAATGACAGGATACCAAAAGAGGAACTCCCCAGGTCATAGGTGCCCAATTTGCTACTGGAGATCAGTGGAGAGATAACTCCAGAAAGAATGAAGGGATGGAGCGAAGCAAAAGCAATACCCAGTTGTGGATGTGACTGGTGATAGAAGTAAGATCTGATGCTGTAAAAAGCAATATTGCATAGGAACCTGGAATGTCAGGTCCATGAATCAAGGCAAGTTGGAAGTGGTCAAACAAGAGATGGCAAGGGTGAACGTTGACATTCTAGGAATCAGCGAACTAAAATGGACTGGAATGGGTGAATTTAACTCAGATGACCATTATATCTACTACTGCGGGCAGGAGTCCCTCAGAAGAAATGGAGTAGCCATCATGGTCAACAAAAGAGTCTGAAATGCAATACTTAGATGCAATCTCAAAAACGACAGAATGATCTCTGTTCGTCTCCAAGGCAAACCATTCAATATCACAGTTATCCAAGTCTATGCACCAACCAGTAATGCTGAAGAAGCTGAAGTTGAACAGTTTTATGAAGACCTACAAAACATTTTAGAACTAAATAGGGGTTAAACATATGAAGTGTGGCATTTTAATCCTGGTGAAGGAATTGGGAACCCACTCCAGTATTCTTGTCCCTGGAAAATCCCATGAACTCAGGAGCCTGGTGGGCTACAGTCCATGGGGTAACAAAAATTGGACACAATTGAGTGACTGAACACACACATGGTATTTAATATAGTAAATATATTTTACATGGTAACTATAGAAAAATAATATAAACAAATATTGCTATTGAATGTGATAGGTCAGTTATTCAAGTATACTGCTTAAGAAAATTGTGTTGTGCTTAGTCACTCAGTCATGTCCAACTCTTTACAACCCCATGAACTGTAGCCTGCCAGGCTCCTCTGTCCATGGGGATTCTCCAGGCAAGAATACTGGAGTGGATTGCCATGACTTCCTCCAAGGGATCTTTCCAACCCAGCGATGTAACCCAGGTCTTGACTTTGCAGGCAGATTCTTTGCATTCTGAGCCACCAGAGAAGCCCTTAAAAAAACTACTAAATGTCATTTATGTATGGTGTGTGCTAAGTCACTTCAGTCATGTCTGACTCTTTGCAACCCTAGGGACATAGCTGGCCAGGCTTCTCTGTCCATGGGATTCTCTAGGAAAGAATAGTGAAGTGGATTGATATGCCCTCGCCAGGGGGACCTTCCTGATCCAGCTGGAACCAGGTTCTCCTGCAGCTCTTGCATTGAAAGCAGATTCTTTACCACTGAGCCACCAGGGAAGCCACACACATGTCATGCAGCAGTTCAGTTCAGTTCAGTTCAGTCGCTCAGTCGTGTCTGACTCTTTACGACCCCGTGAATCACAGCATGCCAGGCCTCCTTGTCCATCACCAACTCCCAGAGTTCACTCAGACTCACGTCCATAGATTGCTTTAAAAGACAAATTGAAGTATGTACACTGTTGGGTACTAAAAATATACTGGGAAAATCTGTACTTTCTTTGATAAGTTATCTTGTACTGTATAAGTGGTTTTAGGAAACTGAAATATTAAGAAAAAACACATAATTGTTAAAAAGTTCAAAACAAATTTTAGTTGAAAAACATTTCTTAGAGCCACCATTGTCAGAAGGTAGGATGGAGAGCTGACCTGTAAAAACATGTGTAACAAGTATTTAACAAAGAGTCCAGGAGCATAAGAAAGACTAAAAGGACTATTTCCTAACAATCAAGAATATAAACTAGAATGTATATAATGTCCTTTCCTCTCTGGATAATTCACATCTCTATATCTCAGATTAGGTAAATATTTATTTTAGATCTAATTGCTCAAAAACTCAATAAGATAAAATTTTAAAACTGCACAGTTTTCTTGCTTCATGTGCTTACATTCCAGGTCTTCCTTCACCTTTATTTTCAACTGATTTCTTGTAAAAGGAAACATTAGAAAATATACTCAAATTTTAAAAACACCTGTGTCTTTACTAACTCCAGTAACTACTGTTAAAAAAAAGAAAGAGTTGTATTTAGATATTATGATATACTAGATATCTACTTACACTGTTTGCCCTTATAAATGTTAAGGGAAACAAAAGAAAAGGATATTTGGTCAAATGGTGTGGATAGTGATCATGTTCCATTTTCAAAAAGAAACTTGATGTATTCTTAAATAACTAATTTGTTAATGGCACAATTTATAAAAGGACATCAAGTTTTTGTATCAAAGTGACATGTGAATTAAAGTAATCTGTGTCATGCAACAGATGGATAATATTTGAAACTAGAAAACAAATCTAATCTACCTTATGATCAAAGGATAACTCAGAAAACAATCCACCATAAACTAAGCCATAAATCCCAAGAAATAAAATATAATCTATTAGCTGATGGACATTAAGTACAAGAACTAACCCTGGGAAAACCATTATCATAACTTTCTTGACCTCTGAGGGGCCTGTTGACACAGTACTATATATATCAACCCTAAACATTTTTGTAAGTGTCCCTGGATGCCTGGCACTGAGGGCAAAAGCTTAAATAGAAAAGCAGTGTCCTCAGAAAATTGGAATGAGAATGAGGTTGCTCTCTTCTAATTGTAAGGAAATTATTTTTATTTTATACCAATTTGCAGAGACATTGACAATTAAAAGTTAATCCATGACTATTATCTATAAATGATCTTGAGGAAAAGATTTGTCAAGACCTTTCTTTCCATTTAAACCAATAAACCTACCAGCTAGAAACTAGAAGAAAATACATATGCTTGCATAAATTTATGCATTTTCAACTTTGGACAGTTTGGTGGAGAAATATTGACTCTTTATCAACCAGTTATCATAGAAATTTTACCTTGTAGCAGGAAGGGAAAAAATGTGAGAAACAGTGGTGTTGATCAGAGATGAAGTGTGTGTGTTTATGTGTGTGTATATATGCATTCATTTATTTATTTACATAAAGCCATGCTGCTTTGATCAATTCTTTCATGATTTTACACATTTCAAAATTACTCATCTGGCAAAGTAAAGTTAAAATACATTCCAGTACTGAAAATTCCACCAATGTCTGAAAGTCTAAAAATTATCTTTTTTCTGTGAATTGGCTTTTCTACATGAATTGGCTACTGCTAAATTCACTCACACATTTTTACAGTGGTTTCAGAATCTTGATTGCTCTTTTTTTCATCTCCCTGCCTTGGCTATATCTACTAAGTCACATTCCTGCCAACCTCTGTCTAGGATGAATGCCCCCATTATTTAGTGACTGAATGTTCGTGATGACTTGTAATTCCATATTGTAACAAAGTGAAGTAGGTCTTACTTTGATGAAGATCCAGTTTTCATGCCAGAGACTCACGAGACAAATAGCAACAGCATTGATTCAAAACTCTTTATCACTTTCTGCCCCTTATGAATTCTTTCAGTTTCTGATTTAATTACGTAACACATAGACTTTCATGTTTATTTATTTATTTATTGGTATATCATCTTCCACTTTTATCTCTCTCTAGAATCTTATTTTAAATGTCCTTCCTTTTTTGCTCCCAGTTTAATCTTCCACCTAAATCTTTCTTGTCCATTGACAGGTCAGTGCTGAGTGAGATAGAATGTAGCATGTGGAGAAGTGATACCATGAGATTCACAAAGTGTCGCTTTTCAGAGACAGATCTATTTGACAAAGGTTTAGCAACATTTTTCAAGCTTCAGATTGGTATTAATAAGTCTCCATTTCTTATAGTGAGAACATAAGTACAACATTTTCTCTTCTTTTCTTTCTCAACTCAGTCTAAAAGTATCTTTCTTGATGATGTAAGGGAAGACCTGTGAAACTAACAGAAATCACTGAAATATATTCTGTAATAGATGAAAGTGAAAGTGTTAGTCTCAGTCATGTCTGATTCTTTACGACCCCATGGACTGTAGCCTGCCAGGTTCCACTGTCCACTGGGTTTCCCAAGCAAGAATACTTGAGTGGGTAGCCATTCTCTTCTCCAGGAGATCTTCCCAACCCAAGGATCAAACCCTGGTCTCCCACATTACAGGCAGATTCTTTACTATCTGAACCATCAGAAAAGTCCTTAAAGTAGATTATGGACTTTTAAACAGTTACTATTTCTATAATATTTAATTGTTGATGGAATCTTTTTCTCCCACCAGATCTTGGTTTATCCATTTCAAAGTCAGTAAAGAAAAGTGTATTTCTGCCTCTTAATCATATGTTTCTATATATCCACATCTGCATCAATCTCTGTTATCTGAAATCCATTTTGACTGTTATATTAAAGCTATGTAATCATAAACTAGTGTAGCAGTCTCCTGATAAACTCGTACTGACTTCTTTGAATCTTATTCAAAGATATTTTAGTGTTTAGCAGAGACTTTTAGTACTTTAATTTTTAGTAGTGAACTAAGCTGCCTTCTATGGGGTCACACAGAGTCGGACACGACTGAAGCGTCTTAGCAGCAGCAGCAGCAGCAGCAAGCTTGTACATAGTACTTGGTGTTTGAATAGACACTGAGCTGTGGTTAGCTTTGTCTAGTCAGTTGATCTCCATGATATAGATTCTATATGATGTGAATTAAATCTTTCCCTAATTTTACAATTTGAAGAAGATAAATCATAAAGGTCTAAAATAGAGCAAATCATCACTATCCAATTTGTTAGCCAATCATTAAATTCAAAATGTCATTATCATGAAAAACATATTATTCAAAAAACAGGTTGTTTAAAACACTAGCAGTTCAACGAAAAAAATGGATTGCAGACAACAAAGTTTTCAAAGTCAGCATTAGTGGTCATTAAAGACTCAAACTAGGTTCATAACATGTGATTGAACAGTGAAAAGCTCTTTATCCCATTACCAACCCCTTGAGGCAAATTAAAACAATTGAAAAAGAACCCCTGAAGTGCTATAAATAATGGGTGTGTGTGTGTTCAGGAGTAAAGAGCAATCTGATGTGATTTTGTGGTGGTGTATATGCGAGGGTTTTGCCTGGAATATAAAACAAGTTTAAATCCCATGATTTTCACATATTGTGAACCTTCATAAAGTCAGTGGTGCAGGCAGTAGGTACCTCAAATGTGTCAAGGGAATTGGTGTACTTATCATAAAGCAGTCACAGGTAATAATCTGAAAACTCTAATTACAAATTTATGGCAATGGGAAACCTTTCATATTGCAAATAATGCCACCATGTATATCTGTGGGTCTGCACAAATGTATCAATAAAAGTAGTAATAGATGAAATCTGCCCGCTTAATATTTCATATTCATTAAATATTCAAAACCTCTATTAAACTTTTTCCATAGGCACTGAATGTTTTTTTTTTTTGCTTGCATAAGAAGCTATAGAAAAATCACTTGTTTTAATAATAAATGCCCATACATTTCTTTGCAGCAGAAGTGGGTCATACAGGAACCTCAGTGTGTTAAAAGTATTTTTTGTCCTATGGGGTTTTTCCCTAACTCATGTTGGAACCCCTTGGCCTCACAGAAGATGCCCTCAAACAAGCTGCACCTGCATGCTTCTCCAAGCTGACATCACGATGAGCATGTGCTCTTTTCCCAAAGATACAAACAGTGTGGAAAGGAGGGGGCTATGCCCCTGGGCATTTATTATTCTGGGTGATCACCTGGGAGTGGCCAATTAGAAACCACCCTGCAGTAAGAAATGGGCGAGATGTGTAAAGAGGGTGATGACTCTAGGTCTTCACTTTTGCCGGCTGTCATTTAACATGGATGAGCTGTTAAGTGCCTAAAATAGGGTTGCTTATCATGGAGAAACACTGGGCGTGTATGGCTGCACAGCATACTCAGTACAATACTGTTCAGCATGAAAAAGGCAGAAGGGTGGCAAGCAAGGCAGAAAGTGACAAACCATTAAGCTAATCCTATAAAGATCTAGCCTGTCAGGCGGCACATTTCCTGAATACTTAGAAAGCACAAGAGAGGCTTATTAATGGTTCATCACAGTTCTTATGTTGCTTACATGGCTAATATGCAAACGGTGCCCTTTTTTTGCTGGGATTTTCAGCACATCAGGATATCACTTCCATGGCTACTTTTTTTTTTTTTTTTTTCCTCCTGGGTAATTGAAGCGTTACCATAGAAGACAATGATTGATGATATCTTTAAAGGCCTAAAAAAGCACAGGCTATTTTTGAAACTGTGCCACTGTCTATATAAGGGGAGAAGAAGGAACTATCTGAATTCTACAGTAGGTTTGGGGCCACAGCAAGGGAGCCCAGAGGCTGATGCAGAGATCACGGTACATTCAGCTTTTGCTCCCACTCCCCCCACCAAATGCTCAGTTGGTGCAGTAATGGTCTGGAGTTTGTCAAAAGCTCAGTGTAGTTAGACTACTCTGCTAAGAAGTTATGACTGCATGCCTCCTCCCTGGGAGCTGCAAAGCTCCTCTTGCCTTTGAAAGCTGCTTGACTGAGTTGAAAATAGGAAAGAGTGGTGGTGATGGTGAGATTACCATCAGTTTACATTAAGAATAAGCAGCTTTCTGTATGGTATTCACAGTGTGTGCATGCTGGATTGCTTCAGTTGTGTCCAACTTTTTGCGACCCTATGGACTTTAGCCCACCAGACTCCTCTATCTGTGAGATTCTCCAGGCAAGAATATTGAACCCTTGTCTCCTATGTCTCCTGCACTGGCAGGCCGGTTCTTTACCACTAGCACCACCTGGGAAGTTTGGTATTTACAGTACATGGAAACTATTATCATATGCATGCACATGTCTTCCTTACTTATATTTGTGTTTTTCTATACCTTGGGATCTCCTTTTAACCTTCTATTGACGTTGAATTAAGCCAATAAACATTTAAGGAGAATCTACAACACCTTGTTAGACACTAGGAATACAAACCTATCTAATTACATATTTATTTAACTTCTGGAAAAAACCTGGTTTTGGAAAGTGTGTACCTATAGTTAACAAATACATTTCATTCTAAAATTACTGAGTTTCAGGTCTTCCCTGGTGGCTTAGTGGTAATGAATCTGCTTGCCAGTTCAGTAGACATGGGTTTGATCCCTAGCTCGGCAAGATCTCATCCACTGCAAAGCAACTAAGCTCATGTACCATAACTACTGAGCCTGTGCTCTAGAGCCCGGAAGCTGTAATTACTGAAGCTCACATTCCTAGAGTCCATGCTCCACAATAAGATAAGCCATCGCAATGAGAAGCCCATGAAGCATAATTGAAGCATAGCCCCCTGCTTGCCACAATTAGAGAAAAGCCCTTAGAGCAATGAAGACCCAGCACAACTAAAAATATAAAGAAATAAAATTATAAAATTACTGTTTCCCTTTCTTTTTTTCATCCTTGTACAAAAAATATATAGGACAGAGAAAGAGAGGGTTCCAATTTGAGGGACAGAAGGTAGAAACTATGGATTTGTTTATGTCAATTAAACTCCATTCATTCATTAAAAAATATCGAAAATATATAGTCTAATTCTTTAAATAATTTGAGCTGACTCAAAGTATTTGATTTTACACGTTTAGCACTTGCCAAACAGAAAGTAAGGCCATGAAAATCTAACCAAAGCATATAAGAAGCAAGTCGTAGACACTGTTTCTCATTTTCATGTTTTTATTTATTTATTTTTTAGAACAGTTGTGGTGAAGTGAATTTGAGTAATTTAACTAAGCTTTCTAGAATTCAATCCCTCATTTACAAAATAGGAATAATACCTGGATTCATGGTTGTTCTGCATACTGAAGGAGAAATATGGAGGAGATTGTATGACATAATTAGATGTCAAGAAATTAGCATAATATGTGAACAATGTAAAGAAAAAACATCCAGTAAACAGATCAAGAACATTTCATTTGAAATTGGGCTGAAAATGTCTGTTTCACACTTGCTTGTTGGATGACTCTTATTCTTTTTTTAAAATTTATTTATTTTCTAATTGAAGGATAATTGCTTTACAAAATTTTGCTGTTTTCTGTCAAACCTCAACATGAATCAGCCATAGGTATACATATATCTCCTCCCTTTTGAAACTCCCTCCCGTCTCCCTCCCCATCCCACCCCTCTAGGTTGATACAGAGCCCCTGTTTGAGTTTCCTGAGACATACAGCAAATCCTGTTGGCTATCTATTTTACATATGGTAATGTAAGTTTCCATGTTACTCTCTCCATACGTCTCACCCTCTCTTCCCCTCTCCCCATGTCCATAAGTCTATTCTGTATGTCTGTTTCTCCACTGCTGCCCTGTAAATAAATTCTTCAGTACCATTTTTCTAGGTTCCATATATATATGCATTCAGGAACGTCGCTCAGTCGTGTTCAACTCTTTGCGACCCCATGGACTGTAGCCTACCAGGCTCCTCTGTCCATGAGATTTTCCAGGCAATCCACTGGAGTGGATTGCCATTTCCTTCTCCAGCAGATCTTCTCAACCCAGGGATTGAACCCAGGTCTCCCTCACTGTAGACAGATGCTTTACCATCTGAGCCACCAGGGAAGATTACAATATTTCTCTTTCTCTTTCCGACTTACTTCACTCTGTATAATAGGTTCTAGGTTCATCCACCTCATTAGAACTGATTATAATGCATTCCATTTAATGGTTGGGTAATATTCCATCATGTATATGTACCACAACTTCTTTATCCATTCATCTGTCATGGATTGATTGCTTCCATTGATTGCAACCATGGATAGGTTGCTTCTATATCCTAGCTCTGGTAAATAGTAATGCAATCAACAATGGGATACATGTATCTTTTTCAACTTTGATTTCCTCAGGGTATATGTCTAGGAGTGGGATTACTGGGTCAGTCATATGGTGGTTTTATTTCTAGGTTTTTAAGGAATCTCCATACCATCTTCCATAGTGGCTGTATCAATTTACATTCCCACCAACAATGCAAGAGCCTTCCCTTTTCTCCACACCCTCTCCAGCATATATTGTTTGTAGACTTTTTGATGATGGCTATTCTGACCAGTGTTAGGTGATATCTCATTGTAGTTTTGATTTGCAGTTCTCTACTAATGAGCAATGTTAAGGATCTTTTCATGTGTTTGTTAGCCATCTGTGTGTCTTCTTTGGAGAAATGTCTGTTTAGGTCTTTTTCCCACTTTTTGATAGGGTTGTTTGTTTTTCTGGTTTTGAGTTGTATGAGCTGCTTGTGTATTTTTGAAATTAATCCTTTGTCAGTTGTTACATTTGCTATTATTTTCTTCCATTCTGAGGGTTGTTTTTTCACCTTGCTTATAGTTTCCTTTGCTGTGCAAAAGCTTTTAAGTTTAATCAGGTCCCACTTGTTTACTTTTGTTTTTATTTCCATTACTCTAGAAGGTGGGTCATAGAGGATCTTGCTTTGATTTATGTCATCGTGTGTTCTATCTGTATTTCCACTAACAGTTTTATAGTTTCTGGTCTTAACATTTAGGTCTTTAATCCATTTTGAGTTTATCTTTGTGTATGGTGTTGGGAAGTGTTCTAATTTCATTCTTTTACATGTAGCTGTCCATTTTCCCAGCACCATTTATTGAAATGGCTGTCTTTGCCTCATTGTATATTCTTGCCTCCATTGTCAAAAATAAGGTACCCATAAATGCATGGGTTTGTTTCTGGACTTTCTGTCTTATTCCATTGGTATATATTTCTGTTTTTGTGCCAGTACCATCCTCTCTTGATGACTGTAGCTTTATAGTATAATCTGAAGTCATGAAGATTGATTCCTCCAGCTCCGTTCTGATTTCTCAAGACTGCTTTGGCTATTCGGGGTCTTTTGTGTTTCCATATGAATTGTGAAAATTTTTGTTCTAGTTCTGTGAAAAAAGCCATTGATAATTTGATAGGGATTGTATTGAATCTGTAGATTGAATGTGGTAGTATAGTCATTTTCACAATATTAATTCTTTCTACCCAGGTACATGAAATATTTCTTCATCTGTTTATGTTGTCTTTGATTTCTTTCATCAGTGTCTTATAATTTTCTGTGTACAGTTCTTTTGTCTTCTCAGGTAAGTTTATTCCTAGATATATTATTTTTGTTACAGTGGTGAATGAGGTTGATTACTTAATTTCCCTTTCTGATGTTTCATTGTTAGCGTACAGAAATGCAAGTGATTTCTGTGTATTGACTTTGTATCCTGCAATTTTGCTAAATTCACCGATTAGTTCTAGTAATTTTCTGATACTATCTTTAGGGTTTTCTATGTACAGTATCAAGTCATCTGCAAACAGTGAGAGCTTTACTTCTTCTTTTCTGATATGGATTTCTTCATTTCTTTTTTTTCTCTGATTACTGTAGCTAGGACTTCCAAAACTATGTTGAATGGTAGTGGTGAAAGTGGACACCTTTGTCTTCTTCCTGATCTTAGAGGGAATGCTTTCAGTTTTTCACCACTGAGATTAGTGTTTGCTGTAGGCTTATCATGTATGGAGAAGGAAATGGCAACCCACTCCAGTATTCTTGTCTGGAGAATCCCGTGGACAGAGGAGCTTGGTAGGATGCAGTCCATGGGGTCGCAAAGAGTCGGACACGACTGAGCGACTTCACTTTCACTATCATGTATAGTCTTTATTGTGTTGAGGCAGGTTCCTTCTATGCCCATTTTTTGAAAAGTTTTAATCATAAATGGGGGCTGAATTTTGTCAAAGGCTTTTTTTTGCATCTATTGAGATTGTCATATGGTTTTTATCCTTCAATTTGTTAATATGGTGTATGACATTGCTGATTTGCATATAATCCTTGCATCCCAGGAAGAAACCCAAATTGATCATGATGTATGAGCTTTTTGGTGTGTTATTGAATTCTGTTTGCTCAAATTTTGTTGAGGATTTTTGCATCTCTGTTCATCAGTGATATTGGCCTATAGTTTTCTTTTTTTTGTGTTGTCTTTGTCTGGTTTTGGTGATGGTGGCTTCGTAGAATGAGTTTGGAAGGATTCCTTCCTCTGCAATTTTTTGAGATAGTTTTAGAAGTATAGACTTAAACAATCTGGTCCTGAGCTTTTGTTTTTTGGGAGATTTTAGATCACATCTTCAATTTCAGTGCTTGTAATTGAGTTGTTCATAATTTCTATTTCTTCCTGTTTCAGTCCTGGAAGACTGAACTTTTCGAAGAATCTGTCCATTTCTTCCAGGTTGTACATTTTATTGCCATATAATTGTTCATAATAGTCTCTTATAATCCTTTGTATTTTTGCATTGTCTGTTGTAACCTCTTCTTTTTCATTTCTAGTTTTCCTGATTTGACTCTTCTCTCTTTTGTCTTGAGTCTGGCTAAAGGTTTGTCAATTTTGTTTATCTTCTCAAAGAACCAGCTTTTAGTTTATTAATCTTACTATTATTTCTTTCATTTCTTTTTCATTTATTTCTGCTCAGAACTTTAAGATTTCTTTCCTTCTACTAATTTTGGATTTTTTTTTTTGGTTGTTGTTGTTCTCCTTTTCCCAGTTGTTTTACGTATAAATTAGTCTATTCAATGTTTTTCTTGTCTCTTGAGGTAGGATTGCATTGCTATAAACTTCCCTCTTAGAACTGCTTATGCTGCATCCTATGGGTTTTTAGTTGTCATGTTTTCATTGTCATTTGTTTCTAGAAATTTTTTATTTCCCTTTTCATTTCATCAGTAACCTGTTGGTTATTTAGAAATGTATTGTTTAATCTCCATGTGCTTGTGTTTTTCACAGGTGTTTTCTTGTAATTGATATCTAGTCTCATAGCATTGTGGTTGGAAAAGATGCTAAATACAAGTTCAGTTTTCTTAAATTTACTGAGGTTTGATTTGTGACCCAAGATGTGGTCTATCCTGGAGAATGTTCCATATGCACTTGAGAAGATGGTGCATTCTTCTGCATTTGAATGGAATGTGCTGAAGATATCAGTGAGATCCATCTCATCTAATGTATCGTGTAAGACTTGTGTTTCCTTATTAATTTGTTTTGATGTCCTGTCCTTTGTTGTGAGTGGGGTGTTAAAGTCACCTACTATTATTGTGTTACTGTCAGTCTCTCCTTTTATGTCTGTTAGTGTTTGTCTTATATATTGAGGTTCTCCTATGTTGGGTGCATAAATAATGTCTATTTTGTCTGATATAAGGATTGCTACTCCAGCTTTCTTTTGCTTCCTGTTTTGCATGGAATATATATTTTTCATCCTCTCACTTTCAGTCTATATGTGCCTTTAGGTCTGAAGTGGGTATATGCTGTTTTTTGTAGATAGCATATATATGGATCTTGTTTTTGTATCCATTCAGCCAGTCTAGTCTTTTTGTTGGAGCATTTAATCCATTTACATTTAAAGTAATTATTGATATATATGTTCCTATTGTGACTTTCTTAATTGTTTGGGGTTGATTTTGTAATCTTTTGCTTCTCTTGCATTTCTTGACTATGTAAGTCCCTTTAACATTTGTGATAAAGCTGGTTTGATGGCACTGAATTTTCTTAACTGTTGCTTGTCTGAATACTTTTTATTTCTCCATCAGTTTTGAATGAGATCCTTGCTAGGTACAGTAATCTTGGTTGTAGATTTTTCCCTTTCAGTACTTTAAACATCCTACCATTCTCTTCCGGCCTGCAGAGTTTCTACTGAAAGATCAGCTGTTAAATGTAAGGGGTTTCCCTTGAATGTTACTTGTTGCTTTTCCCTTGATGCTTTTAATATTCTTTCTTTGTGTTTAGTCTTTGTTACTTTGATTAGTATGTGTCTTGGCATGTTTCTCCTTGGGTTTATTCTATATGGGACTCTGTGCCTCTTGGACTTGGACTATTTCCTTTTCCATGTTGGGGAAATTTTCAGCTATAATCTCTTCAAAAATTTTCTCATACCCTTTCTTTTTCTCTTCTTCTTCTGGGACCCCTTTAATTCAAATGTTTGTGCATTTGATATTGTCCCAGAGGTCCCTGAGATTATCCTCAGTTCTTTTCACTCTTTTTACCTACTTCTTCTCCTCAGAAGTCATTTCCACCATTTTGCCTTCTAGCTCACTGATTCATTCTTCTGCTTCAGATATTCTGCTTATGATTCCTTATAGAATATTTTTTTTTATTTCAGTAATTGTGTTGTTTGTCTCTGTATGTTTATTCTTTAATTCTTCTAGGTCTTTGTTAATTGACCCTTGCATTTTCTCCATTTTGTTTTCAAGGTTTTTGATCATCTTTACTATCATTATTCTGAATACTGTTTCAGGTAGTTTGCCTAATTCCTCTTCATTTATTTGGACATCTGTTTTTCTAGTTTGTCCCTTCGTTTGTGTAGTATTTCTCTGCCTTTTCATTATTTTTTTTTAACCTTACTGTTTTTGAGGTCTTCTTTTCCCATGCTTCAAGGCTGAATTCTTTCTTCCTTGTGGTTTCTGCCCTCCTGAGCCTAGTCCAGCGGCTTGTGTAAGCTTCATATAGGGTGAGATTTGTGCTGAGTTTTGTTGTTGTTGTTGTTGTTTGTTTTTCTTTTGATGGGCAAGGCTAAGGGAGGTGGCAATCCTGTCTGCTGATGATTTGGTTTGTATTTTTGTCTTGTTTGTTGTTTAGGTGAGGCATCCTGCACAGGTGCTGCTGGTGGTTGGGTGATGCCGGGTTTTGCATTCCAATGGTTTCCTTGTGTGAGTTCTCAGTGTTTGATACTCCCTAGGGTTAGTTCTCTGATAGTCTAGGGTCTTGGAGTCAGTGCTCCCACTCCAAAGTCTCAGTGCTTGATCCGTGGTCGGGAAGGAAGATTCCACAAGAGGTTTATTATGGCATTAAGTGAGATTAAAACAAATGCCTTTAAATGACAAACCCAAGATGACCCCCAGACAAATGGCCATTACAAAAATCAGGCAAATAATAATGAACATAATGGAATATACACATATATATATACCCATAAGCAAAATATAAACAGTCCAACAAAAATAAAGTACAATAATTGACCTGTTGAACAAAGGAAACCAAATATTATATCTACCAGCTAAGAACAAAACTAACTAAATCACAAACTGAAAAACAAAACTAAAGCAAGATGCCAAGTGGGGAATAAAGCAATGAAAACAAAACTAAAACGTATGTTGAGAAGAAAGAAAGAATAGATATGCAAAGTTAAATAGAGGTAGATAAAGAAGATTTATATACATTAAAGATTAACTGTAAGGGGAACAGACTAGTAAGAAAAGCAAACAAAGACATAAATGTATAAAAATATTTTTTTTAATTTAAAATTTCAATAAAAAAAAACAAACAAAAAAGAGAAAACTCCACAGAACTGCAAAAACCTAATGTAGAGGCCAAGGTTTATAACAATAAAAAGTGTGAAAACTCAAAAGCTTAATTAGATTTCATAGTGCCAATAAAGTCAACAACTATAACGGTATGGGGGAGTGGGCAAAAAAAAAACCCCAAAAGAATCTACAGAACTAGTCAAAATATAAGAATAATAAATGTTTTTCTTGAGTCACTGCTCTCAGAGTCCTTTCCCTCACTGGGAGTCACAGTCCACCTCACCACCCTAGGATGCCCTCCAACACTGTGCTGGTCTCTGGACCTCCTGTGGGGGCAGCTCAGATTCTGCTGTTGCTACTAAGCTGTTTCCGTCGTGTCCAACTCTGTGAGATGCCATAGATGGCAGCCCAGCAGGCTCCTCTGTCCACAGGATTCTCTAGGCAAGAATACTAGAGTGGGTTGCCATTCCCTTCTCTGGCTGAGATTCTACTCTGGTCCTATTTCTGTATGTTCTTGCCTCCAATGTCCACAGCTATCAGAACTATTGTGTTTTCTTTTGTGGGAGCTCTCAATGTCATTTTATATACTCTGTAGACAGAGTCGGCCTAGTTGATCATGTGGATTTAATCTGCAGCTTGTACAGCTGGTGGGAAGGTTTTGGGTCTTCTTTAGCCAAATTGCCCCTGGTTTTCAACTGTGGTTTAATTTCCAACTGTGCATGTGGGTCATCCACTGAGGTTTGCTCCTGAGGCTTCCCTGGAAGACTTGGGTCTGCCCCAGTGAGTGCCAGGTGTGGAGGTGGTGTAGTTACTTGGGTTGCAGGGGTTCTGGCAGCACGAGGTACTCAGGGGAGTTGGTGGCTAGGGCATCAGGAAATATAGTGCTCTAGAAGGGTATGACAACCAATATTGGCCAATATACTCCAGTATTCTCGCCTGGAGAACCCCCCTGACAGAGATCCATGGCAGGCCACAGATCACAAGGTCGCAAAGAGTTGGACACAACTCAAATGACCCTGCGTGCATAGATGCAAGGGGTTTTTTTTTTCTGTTATTTTTTTGCCTGTGGCAACTCTACCCCAGTGAGGGTTGAGCATGAAGATGACACAGCTGCTTGTTTTGCAGGGACCCTGGTGGCACCAAGTGTGCAAGGACACAGACTGCCTACACCGTAGGAGATATGGCTCTATCAGGGTCTTTTTTCAAGCTTCTTGTAGCCAAAGATCAGAAGGTCTCTTTGGCCAGTTCAGGCACGTAGAGGGCTCCCTTCCATGGGTTCCTTCTCTGTTGTTTGGCACGTCAAGCACATAAAGGGGCCCTCTTGGCTGTGGTCAAACTCTGTAGTCCAGTGCACCAGTCACTTAAAGGAACACCCTGGGCGGGGTCCTACTCAGTAGTTCAGTGTGTCAGGTGCTTGATGGGCCAGACTCTCTATTGTCCAGCTGCTGATGCTGGCCTGTGGGGAGAGAGCAGTTATGGTGATGGCTTCACCCCCTGTGCATGACTCAGCCATATTACCTTGCTTCCATGCTGCCTGGCTTTCCTCCACAGGCATTTCCCACCCTTCTCCTCCCTCACATCCCCTCAATCCAACTTTCAGCAGTCAACAGCAGCCCTTGTCCTAGGATTGCTCCACAATCCCTAAACTCCAGCTCCCAGCCACTGAGCCTTCAAGGGGACCTGCATCACTGTCCGGGGTATGTATGGCTGAGGCAAGGACTGTCTGAGTCTCATTCCATTTAGGCTGACACAGATCAGATGTTTCATTCTCAGCCTTAAATGTTTCTCCTCTGACTCAGACAATTGCCCCAATGTGGGGATTGGACCCCTGCTTCAATTCTCCCAACTGCCAAGGACAGGTCCAATACTACTAAACTGTTTTTCCCCCTAGCTCCGTCATCCTACTGAGTTTTGCATGGTTCTATATATTATTTTCCACTGGTCAGGTACTCTTGTCTGCTCTCAGCTGGTGTTCTGCATGCACTTCTGTATCTGAAGGTGTATTCCTGATGTATCCATGGAGAGAGATGTACACCACATCCACCTACTCCTCCACCATCTTGTTCTCTCCTGGATGACTCTTTTAAAATATGTACAGATCTATATTTTTCCCTTTTCTGACTATGAACTTCTTGCAAGTGGGAATGATATATTTTACTTTGAAAATATTTTTGGTTGGTTTACTTTTCTATGTTCTTCATGCATAATAGAACATGAATGTACCTGATAATCTTACAACTGAAAATTAGAAAGCAGAGATATCATTTGGAATAATTATAGCTTGGTAGAGAATATGAGCTAAAGGAGGATTAAGTAAATTGATTAAGGTCATGAAGAAGTTTGAAAATAACAAAGAATAATAGAAAAAGTTAGAGGACTAGAATATATGTTGTACTACTTTGTCAGCTGGGCAACTTTGCTTTTCATGTTTGGCCAACACTTTAACAAAAAGAGGAGGGATGTTGTTCTTCTCTGAATTCTAAAATCCTTGAGGGTGACCTCAACAAACTGACACAATTTTAACATATTATATATCTAAAAAATACTTTATATGCCCATTTTCCTGCCTCATAATTGTCACGTGAAAAGTTTCTTCCTCTTCATACTTCTCTTCCCACTTGCTAGCCAAGTCTTCTTGACATGCACACTTATTATGCATTTTAGGAACTAGTGCATGACTCGTCTTGAATTCAGTACTTGAATTCAGCCCAAATCTTCTCTGACCTTCATAAAATCAAAGCTAACAAGGGAAAACATCTTCTCAGGTTCAAGCCTTTGGATTCAAATGCATACTTAAGTGATTATTGTACATTCTTTTGGTCTCTGATAGTAGTAACTATGAGAATATTCCAGCAGATTCATATTAATCTCTAATTATATTTATTTTCCCATCCAGGCTTTGAACCTAAAATTAATTTTTTATGTAATCCTAGCCAAGCTGAAATAATACACTCTTTCCATTAATAGTTTTATTCAACTGCCAATATACCATGCACTATATAACAATGAAAAGTTCACTTGATTCAGTTGAGATAGTTTTTAGGCTGTGAACTAATAATGATATACAATTTCTCCTCTGCCTCAGTGTCCTATACTGCAGGACAATCTGGATACATCAGCACACATTAAGGATACTTTATCTGTATGCTCCACGTCCGACACACAAAATATGTCATCCAAATATAAGAAAATAAAAGTCTGCGGTACAGGAAAGGAATCTTCAAGATGCTTTGGAAAGAAGAAGAGCAATAGGTATGGCAATTTCTATACATGCTCTTCAGGTACCATATGTTGGCCATTTTGTAAGATGTTTTGGATACTGGATACTTTTTTACAAGATCATTTCAGAGGTTTCTCAATCCTTGTTAATTGAGTGGTTACAATGATAGGAATTGGATGACTCTGCTATAATCCATCAGAAGCCAGAACAAGAATTGAGCCCAATAGTTGAAATCATTTTTATTCATCAGAAGGGATTAAAGAATAACTAGCTGACTATAAGATCTCTAGGAAATCTGGACATACCTGAAATAAGTATTTGTTATGGGCTGAATTGTGCCCATCCCCCAAATCATATGTTGAGGCCCCAACCTCCAGAATCTCGCAATGTGACTTTCTTTAGAGATGGGGCCTTGAAAGAGGTGATTAAGTTATAATGAAACATTTGGTGCAGGCTCTATTCCAGTAGATATCTTTATGAAAAGATATTAGGACTCACCAGGGATGTAAATATAGAAGAAACGAGGACATAGTGAGAATTTGAAGGTCAAATAGTGAGGCCTAAGAAGAAATCTATCCTGCTGACAACTTGATCTTGAACTTCTAGATTTCAGAACTGTTAGAAATAAATTTTTATTATTTCAAGCACTCAGCCTGTTATGGTGGCTCTACCACACTAATGTAATTGTAAACAAGAAATTCTTTATCAACATCTGCATTAGTCATTCAAATTATTTACCACATTCCTTAAGATATAGTACAGTGAACAGGTAAAATGGCATATATATATAAATATTAGTTCTAATGGCTATTTTTAAATCTTGATCTCTCTGCTTGATTTTGCATTGTTGCTGCACTTATAGTGGCTTTATTAATATTTATCCACCAGTATTGATACCAATATTTTGGCTACCTGATGCAAAGAACTGACTCATTTGAAAAGACCCTGATGCTGCAGGTCAGATTGAAGGCAGTAGGAGAAGGGAATGACAGGGGATGAGATGATTGGATGGCATCACCAACTCAATGGACATGAATTTGAAACTCTGGGAGCTAGCGATGGACAGCGAGGCCTGGCGTGCTATAGTCCATGGGTCACAAAGGGTCAGACACGACTGAGCAACTGAACTAAACTGATTGATACATAATTGTTATCAATTTATCAGTTAACCAATATTTCAATGCATGTTGTCAGTAACAAGGAATTTAGAGTGTCCTAAGGACTAGATTATTATTTGGCTGAAAGCAGAGCTCTGTCTTTTTATCAACCAACATTTATTAGATTTTCAATATTGTTTTTCCTTTTATGGGGCCAATTATTTGGCATTTCTAGTCAATTTTCTAGGTTATTTTGGCAAAGGTTTCAACAGGTGGTTCTCTTTTGCTTCCATGGGGGTCAATTTTGAAATTCCTAGGAATGTTAATAATAGCCAAAATTATTCATAGGAGTTTGGCATCTAGTAAATGTTGAACATATGGGCATTTAAAACTTTATCTCCATTATACATGAGAAAAGCTAACTACTTCCATAATATTCCAAAGGCATGGACTACTCTAAAAGTGTATCTACTATCTATATAAATATTTGTGGTTTTATCTGATCGCTGTTTGATTGCTGCAAATAACTCCATTTCAGCAGACATCTAAATAAACAAAACAAACTTAATTTAAATCCTTTTCACCCTGTCTGGCTTCACTTTCTTCTGTGGATTTTAACATCATCCATGAACTTATGAATACCTGGATAGTTGGTGAATGGGAGGACAATACTTATTAGGATACCTAGTTGTTCCACTATCCATTCACAGTTGATCTGGGTTGATCACTGGGCCACCTACTTAGGCCTACATCAAAAAAACAAATATGAACCACCTAATGAGGTCTATGATTCTGAATTTCCTCCTTTGGCAGATCTTTACTCCTTCCTTGTCTTGGCTAGCCACTCTCTATGTAACATAGCTGACTTTACTGCTAAAGCAGTAATAGCTGCCCAACATTAAGTCATTAGATTCCTTAGCTTCAGCAATATTAAATAATCAAATTGCCCTTAACTACCTCCTAGTAGAACAAGGCTTCCCTGGTGGCTCAGTGGCTAAAGCATCTGCCAGCAATGCAGGAGACCTGGGCTGATTCTTGGGTCAGGAAGATCCCCTGGAGAAGGAAATGGCAACCCACTCCAGTATTCTTGCCTGGAGAATCCCATGGATGGAGAAGCCTGGTGGGCTACGCAGGGTCGCAAAGAGTTGGACTCGACTGAGTGACTTAACTTTCACTTTCACTTTCACCTCCTAATAGAACAAGGTGGTGTATACATGGTAGCAACTTGGATAATTTTCTTTGGGGAAGTAGAAACTCAATAGCATAAAATTAGGGAACAAACACTCTGCTTACAAATTCCACTTGATTCCTCATGGTCCTTTGATTTGTTCAGTTGGCTGACTTCAAGCCTAGGTTCATGCCTCAAGACAACTATTCAAACTAGATTTGTAATATTATTTTTAATTATGACTTGTATAATTATTTTTAAATTTTATATCTCTTACCTGTCAGGTTTCTGCAAAAATAATGCACCAAACAGAATTACATTAGCTCATCACTTTGAGATAATCTCCATTGCTTACAACCTTGACAAGATATAAATTTAAGAATGGAAGATGCCTGAGAACCCTCCTCTATATTCCTGTGACCCCAATAGCTTACGACTGCTACTTGCTCTCTCTTCCTTCATGTGGGACATGACTTCCAGAAAAGGTCCTTCCTGGCACAAAGGAACTCAAACAGACAAAAAAGATTTCAAACAAATAAACAAAAAAAAATAATGACATGATACTTGATCAGTGATGCTTTCAGAGAAATATATTGATCAAAAAGGGGAAAAGTGAAATGGATAAAGGGAACCTGATTTAAAGTGGAGTCAGGAAGTTATGAAAGAACTCTCATACATGTACCCCTTATAAAAACATAAATAGTCAACAGGAAGAAAGAAGATTTCTGCATTCCTCAGTAACAACAAACTGTCTGTCACTTGTAACCATTGTTCAGAACCACAATTTTGAACTCTAATTTTCCTCCAGTGAATTTTTTTCAGGACAATCTTCCCTAACTTCTTCCCAGAACCTAATAAAATCTAACCTTCTTTTTGTCCTCTGAGATTTGCCTGAAGTTCACCATAGTTAAACTTCGTATCCTAATCTGTGAGTTCTCTGCTTGCCTAATCAAACTCATGTTTGCATAATAATAATTGCCATTAATTCTGATCAAGGCAAACATTATATAAATCTGTCAATTTATCTATAACATAGAGTGTATACATGTGACTATATTTACAGCAAGTAATCTTTCTATAAAACAGATTCTGCTTCCTACAGTGATGGGCCAGGTAACTAAGAACAACCTTCCTAATTAGGGAAACTAAAAGAACTGGATGAAGTCAGTTTAAAAATCAGTTTAAGAGCTTTGACAATATTGAGGAAACCTAAGGCCAAAATCTTGGGGAAGGAAAAGGCAAACAAAGTTGTTTGTATTTTAAGGGTACTGGGCAATTAGCAAGAATGAACTGTGAAGTTGAAATGGCTCATTGACGTAAAAATGAAACTGAAAGCCGAAACTTTACAAAGTGGAGAACTTCACTTATAAAATAGATAATGTAATAATTTAGATTTATTTGGTAAACTAAAATGAAATAGGCTGTGACCACAAAGGGATAATCCTTTAGAGTAAAGAAAGATCTAAAGTATGTGTCCATTGCTCACCTTTGTATCTCTTGTGAGGGTGTAAGCATGCGGTTGAAAGCAATCTTAAGCCTTGACTATAAATTAAAGTAAGACGAGTAACATTTCCAGTCTCCTAACAGAAACAAAAGATTATCTTTCAAGAAGGGACAGTGAACTCTATTAACTTTTTTATTCCTATATTTTATACAATTCACTCCTACAACATATTTTGTTATGTGCTATTTTGCTTCAGTCGTGTCTAACTCTTTGCAACCCTAAGGACTGTAACCCACCAGCTCCTCTGTCCCTGGGATTCTCCAGACAAGAATACTGGATTGATTTGCAATTTCCTTCTCCTGGGATATTCCCTACCAGGGATCTAATCCTTATGTCTCCTGTGTTGGCAGGAATGTTCTTTACACTTAAGTAAAATAAATGACTCATATAAGCAAATAATAATCCATTATGATTATACAGTGGAAGTGAGAAATAGATTTAAGGGGCTAGATCTGATAGACAGAGTGCCTGATGAACTATAGACAGAGGTTCATGACATTGTACAGGAGACAGGGATCAAGACCAGCCCCATAGAAAAGAAATGCAAAAAAGCAAAATGGCTGTCTGGGGAAGCCTTACAAATAGCTGTGAACAGAAGTGAAAAGCAAAGGAGAAAAGGAAAGATATAAACGACTGAATGCAGAGTTCCAAAGAATAGCAAGGAGAGATAAGAGCCTTCCTCAGCAATCAATGCAAAGAAATCGAGGAAAACAACAGAATGGGAAAGACTCGAGATTTCTTCAAGAAAATTAGAGATACCAAGGGAACATTTCATGCAAAGATGGGCTCGATAAAGGACAGAAATGATACGGACCTAACAGAAGTAGAAGATATTAAGAAGAGGTGGCAAGAATACACAGGAGAACTGTACAAAAAAGAGCTTCATGACCCAGATAATCATGATGATGTAATCACTAATCTAGAGCCAGACTTCTTGGAATGTGAAGTCAAGTGGGCCTTAGAAAGCATTACTACAAACAAAGCTAGTGAAGGTGATGGAATTCCAGTTGAGCTATTTCAAATCCTGAAAGATGATGCTGTGAAAGTGTTGCACTCAGTATGCCAGCAAATTTGGAAAACTCAACAGTGGCCACAGGACTGGAAAAGGTCAGTTGTCATTCCAATCCCAAAGAAAGGCAATGCCAAAGAATGCTCAAACTACCGCACAATTGCATTCATCTGACACGCTAGCAAAGTAATGCTCAAAATTCTCCAAACCGGGCTTCAGCAATATGTGAACTGTGAACTTCCTGATGTTCAAGCTGGTTGTAGAAAAGGCAAAGGAACCAGAGATCAAATTGCCAACATCTGCTGGATCATGGAAAAAGCAAGAGAGTTCCAGAAAAACATCTATTTCTGCTTTTTTGACTATGCCAAAGCCTTTGGCTGTGTTGATCACAATAAACTGTGGAAAATTCTGAAAGAGATGGGAATACCAGACCACCTGACCTGCCTCTTGAGAAATCTGCATGTAGGTCAGGAAGCAACAGTTAGAACTGGACATGGAACAACAAACTGGTTCTAAATAGGAAAAGGAGTATGTCAAGGCTGTATATTGTCACCCTGAATATTTAACTTATATGCAGCATACGTCTTGAGAAATGCTGGGCTAGAAGAAGCACAAGCTTAAATCAAGATTGCCGGGAGAAATGTCAATAACCTGAGATATGTAGATGACACCACCCTTATGGCAGAAAGTGAAGAGAAACTAAAAAGCGTCTTGATGAATGTGAAAGAACAGAGTGAAAAAGTCGGCTTAAAGCTCAACATTTAGAAAACTAAGATCATGGAATCTGGTCCATCACTTCATGGGAAATAGATGGGGAAACAGTGTATACAGTGGCTGACTTTATTTTTCTGGACTCCAATATCACTTCAGATGGTGACTGCAGCCATGAAATTAAAAGATGCTTACTCCTTGGAAGAAAAGTTATGACCAACCTAGATAGCATATTCAAAAGCAGAGACATTACTTCGCCAACAAAGGTCCGTCTAGTCAAAGCTATGGTTTTTCCAGTGGTCATGTATAGATGTGAGAGTTGGACTGTGAAGAAAGCTGAGCACTGAAGAATTGATGCGTTTGAACTGTGGTGTTGGAGAAGACTCTTGATAGTCCCTTGGACTGCAAGGAGATCCAACCAGTCCATTCTGAGGGAGATCAGTCCTGGGTGTTCATTGGAAAGATTGATGTTGAAGCTGAAACTCCAATACTTTGGCCACCTTATGTGAATAGTTGACTCACTGGAAAAGACCCTGATGCTGGGAAGGATTGGGGGCTGGAGGAGAAGGAGACAACAGAGGATGAGAAGGCTGGATGGCATCACTGACTCAATAGACATGAGTTTGTGTAAACTCTGGGAGTTGGTGATGGACAGAGAGGCCTGGCGTGCTGCAATTCATGGTGTCACAAAGAGTTGGACACGTCTGAGCTTCTGAACTGAACTGAACTGATAAGCCAAGAAAATCAGGCTCTTGTAGAATGAAGGCATCCTAGTGAGACATAGAAAATAATATAACCAATTTTGTAAATCATATCTTGAATGCATCAGACAGAGATTGTAAAGCAACTATTATTTCTATTGTTAAATAAATAACTGAAAATCTTGAATAAAATATTTATTCAGGGAACATGGAGTGCAGATTTCAAAAGGAACCAAATAGAAATTCTAATAATAAAATGAAGTAATATTGGATCTGATAGATAGATGTCACCCCAGACTAGAAATAGCTAAGGAGAGAAGTAAGAAACTGGAGAGTAAGTAAGAATTGTCCAGAATATAGACTAAAGTAAGCAAAGGATGAAAAGTACATCAAGAGAATGAAAAGACAGGCCACAGATGGGGAGAAAACACTTGCAAAAGACACGTCTGATAAAGAAATGTTATCTAAAATACACAAAACATTTTTAAAACTCAACAAAAATAAAAGAAAAAACTCAATCAAAAATAGATCAAAGACTTTAACAGACTCCTCACCAAAGACGAGATACAGATGGCAAACAAGCATGTGAAAAGATGTTCTACTTCATAAGTCATTTGGAAAATGCAAATTAAAACAAGAAGACCCACCTACACATACATTCAGTTCAGTTCAGTCACTCAGTCATGTCCGACTCTTTGAGACCCCATGAATCGCAGCACGCCAGGCCTCCCTCTCCATCACCAAATTCCGGAGTTCACTCAGACTCATGTCCATCGAGTAAGTGATGCCATCCAGCTATCTCATCCTCTGTCGTCCCCTTCTCCTCCTGTCCCCAATCCCTCCCAGCATCAAAGTCTTTTCCAATGAGTCAACTCTTTTGCATGAGGTGGCCAAAGTACTGGAGTTTCAGCTTTAGCATCACTCTTTCCAAAGAAATCCCAGGGCTGATCTCCTTCAAAATGGACTGAATGGATCTCCATGCAGTCCAAGGGACTCTCAAGAGTCTTCTCCAACACCATAGTTCAAAAGCATCAATTCTTCGGTCCTCAGCCTTCTTCACAGTCCAACTCTCACAATCTGTATATGACCACGGGAAAAACCATAGCCCTGACTAGTCAGCAAAGTAATGTCTCTGCTTTTGAATACATTATCTAGGTTGGTCATAACATTTCTTCCAAGGAGTAAGCATCTTTTAATTTCACGGCTGCAATCACCATCTGCAGTGATTTTGGAGTCCAAAAAAATAAAGTCTGACACTGTTTCCACTGTTTCCCATCTATTTCCCATGAAGTGATGGGACCGGATGCCATGATCTTTGCTTTCTGAATGTTGAGCTTTAAGCCAACTTTTTCACTCTCCTCTTTCACTTTTATCAAGAGGCCCTTTAGTTCCTCTTCACTTTCTGCCATAAAGGTGGTGTCATCTGCATATCTCAGGTTATTGATATATCTCCCGGCAATCTTTATGCCAGCTTGTGTTTCTTCCAGTCCAGAGTTTCTCATGATGTACTCTGCAGAGAAGTTAAATAAGCAGGGTGACAATATACAGCCTTGATATACTCCTTTTCCTATTTGGAACCAGTCTGTTGTTCCATGTCCAGTTCTAACTGTTGCTTCCTGACCTGCATACAGATTTCTCAAGAGGCAGGTCAGGTGGTCTGGTATTCCCATCTCTTTCAGAATTTTCCACAGTTTATTGTGATCCACACAGTCGAAGGCTTTGGCATAGTCAAAAAAGCAGAAATAGATGTTTTTCTGGAACTCTCTTGCTTTTTCCATGATCCAGCAGATGTTGGTAATTTGATCTCTCATCCTTTGCCTTTTCTAAAACCAGCTTGAACATCAGGGAGTTCATAGTTCAAGTATTGCTGAAGCCTGGCTTGGAGAATTTTGAGCATTACTTTACTAGCATGTGAGATGAGTGCAATTGTGCGGTAGTTTGAGCATTCTTTGGCATTGCCTTTCTTTGGGATTGGAATGAAAACTGACCTTTTCCAGTCCTGTGGTCACTGCCTTGTTTTCCAAATTTGCTGGCATATTGAGTGCAGCACTTTCACAGCATCATCTTTCAGGATTTGAAATAGCTCAGCTGGAATTCCATCACCTCCACTAGCTTTGTTCGTAGTGATGCTTTCTAAGGCCCACTTGACTTCACATTCCAGAATGTCTGGCTCTAGGTGAGTGATCACACCATCATGATTATCTGGGTCATGAAGCTCTTTTTTGTACAGTTCTCCTGTGTATTCTTGCCACCTCTTCTTAATATCTTCTGCTTCTGTTAGGTCCGTATCATATCTGTCCTTTATCGAGCCCATCTTTGCATGAAATGTTCCCTTGCTATCTCCAATTTTCTTGAAGAGATCTCTAGTCTTTCCCATTCTGTTCTTTTCCTCTATTTCTTTGCACTGATCACTTTCTTATCTCTTCTTGCTATTCTCTGGAATTCTGCATTCAGATGCTTATATCTTTCCTTTTCTCCTTTGCTTTTCACTTCTCTTCTTTTCACAGCTATTTGTAAGGCTTCCCCAGACAGCCATTTTGCTTTTTTGCATTTCTTTTCCATGGAGATGGTCTTGATCCCTGTCTCCTGTACAATGCCACGAACCTCATTCCATAGTTCATCAGGCACTCTGTCTATCAGATCTAGCCCCTTAAATCTATTTCTCACTTCCACTGTATAATCATAAGGGATTTGATTTAGGTCATACCTGAATGGTCTAGTGGTTTTCCCTACTTTCTTCAATTTCAGTCTGAATTTGGTAGTAAGGAGTTCATGATCTGAGCTACAGTCAGCTCCTGGTCTTGTTTTTGTTGACTGTATAGAGCTTCTCCATCTTTGGCTGCAAAGAATATGATCAGTCTGATTTCGGTGTTGACCATCTGGTGATGTCCATGTGTAGAGTCTTCTCTTGTGTTGTTGGAAGAGGGTGTTTGCTATGACCAGTGCATTTTCTTGGCAAAACTCTATTAGTCTTTGCCCTGCTTCATTCCGCATTCCAAGGCCAAATTTGCCTGTTACTCCAGGTGTTTCTTGACTTCCTACTTTTGCATTCCAGTCCCCTATAATGAAAAGGACATCTTTTTTGGGTGTTAGTTCTAAAAGTTCTTGTAGGTCTTCATAATACTGTTCAACTTCAGCTTCTTCAGCGTTACTGGTTGGGGCATAGACTTGGATAACTGTGATATTGAATGGTTTGCCTTGGAGATGAACAGAGATCATTCTGTTGTTTATGAGATTGCATCCAAGTACTGCATTTCGGACTCTTTTGTTGACCATGATGGCCACTCCATTTCTTCTGAGGGATTCCTGACCACAGTAGTAGATATAATGGTCATTTGAGTTAAATTCACCCATTCCAGTCCATTTTAGTTCGCTGATTCTGAGAATGTTGACGTTCATTCTTGCCATCTCCTGTTGACCACTTCCAATTTGCCTTGATTCATGGACCTGACATTCCAGGTTCCTATGCAATATTGCTCTTTACAGCACCTGACCCTGCTTCTATCACCAGTCACATCCACAGCTGGGTATTGTTTTTGCTGGAGTAATTTCTCCACTGATCGAGCACCTTGACCTGGGGTGTTCCTCTTTCAGTATCCTGTCATTTTGCCTTTTCATACTGTTCATGGGATTCTCAAGGCAAGAATACTGAAGTGGTTTGCCATTCCCTTCTTCAGTGGACCACATTCTGTCAGACCTCTCCACCTTGACCCACCCATCTTGGGTTGCCCCGCGGGCCTGTTTTGGTTTAATTGAGTTAGACAAGGCTGTAGTCCTAGTGTGATTAGACTGACTAGTTTTCTGTGAGTATGGTTTCAGTGTGTCTACCCTCTGATGTTCTCTTGCAAAACCTACCATCTTACTGGGTTTCTCTTACCTTGGGCCTGGGGTATCTCTTCACCGCTGCTCCAGCAAAGCACAGCTGCTACTCCTTACCTTGGATGAGGGGTATCTCCTTACCACGGCCCTTCCTGACCTTCAGTGTGGGATAGCTCCTCTAGGCCCTCCTGCCCCCGCGCAGCCACCGCTCCTCGAGTTGCTCCTCCCAGCTGCCTCCAGCGTGGGGTGGCTCCTCCCTGCTGTGGCCCCTGGCTTCAGCCGCGGGGTAGCTCCTCTCGGCTGCCGCCCCTGGCCTTGGACAGTATCTGAAAAGGCTACATACTCTATAATTCCAACTATATAACATTCTGGAAAAGGCAAAACTATGGAGACAGTCAAAGGAATCAGTGGTTGCTAGGTGTTGAGAGAAATGGGATACACACACAGGCTGCAGGGGATTTTTAGAGCAATGAAACTATTCTCTATGTATTATAACAGCAGATACATTTCATGCATTTGCCCAAATCCATAGAACGTACAACCCCAAGAGTGAACCATAATATAACCTTTGGATTTGGGGTGGTAAAGATGTAGCAATGTAAGTTCATAAATTATAAGTATACTGCTGTGCTAGGGGATGTTGATAATGGGGGAGGCTATGCATGTGGGGAAGCAGGACATATTTAGGAACTCTCTGTATTTTCTTCTTAATTTTATTGTGAACCTAAAACTATTCTAAAAAAATGTCTTTAAATGTTTCTAGGTAAGAGAAACAAAATATCCAGTGAGAAATTCTAAATACATTTAATTGACTTACAAAAGAAAGAAAGAGATTGAAGCAGAGAACACAGTTTCCAGATTACAGAACACTGTATTAATATAATGTTATTATTATTATAAAACACTAACAATAACATATCTTACAGGATCCTGGATATATGGAATTAAAGTGACAATGTTCAGACTTTTAAGAAGATAACAATTTATACATTCAATGGGCCTAAGCATTCCAAGAAAGAAAGAAAACTGCAACTAGAATTGTAGTCAATTTTTGTTAATTTACAAAAAAGCAAGATAGAAATGCCTTGAAAGTGCTGAGGAAAAGAAATACAAATTTTATTCAAAGGTCAGTTTGACTTTCTGTTTAATATATCAACAGTGGAAACTAGATACTAGTGAATGAATAGTGTCAATAATACTGAAAAAAAACTGCCATATAAAACTCTATACTCAAGAAGATATGCTAATGAAGAAGGCTGAGTAAATATATCTTTCTTTTTTTTTTTGCCTAAAAAACAAAACAAAAAAGTGTTAGAAAGAAAACTAACTTTTGGAGACTTTTTATTCATTTTAGCAAAACTCCGAATGAAAAGAAAACCAATGTTCAAAAGGAAGGTAAATCGAAATGAAATTTGGATACATAAAACAGTAATAATAACATATCTCATATGGTCCTACATACATGGAATTGAAACAGATGGCACCAATATCATATATGATGGAAGGGCAGCAAAATGAGTTTTGTTTACCTCAGTGTAAGTTTCTTAGAATGTTCAAGTACAAGTTAACAATAGCATGCTGTGATGTTTTCCCACAGTAGCAGCATAATTCCATGCAAATAAAGATATCTATTTTAAAAAATTAAATATGCAATTAATATGCTATTTTCTGTGTCAGATAGTCATTGTCCTTGTTGTTTTTGTTGTTCAGTTGCTCAGTCCTCTCCGACTCTTTGTGACCCCATGGACGGCAGCACGTTGTGCTGCCCTGTCCTTCACCATCTCCTGGAGCTTGCTCAAACTCCTGTCCATTGAGCTGGTGATGCTATCCAACCACTGCATTCCCTGGCATCCCCTTCTCTCCTGCCTTCAATCTTTCCCAGCATCAGGATCTTTTCTAATGAGTTGGCTATTCGCATGAGGTAGCCAGAGTATTGGAGCCTCAGCTTCAGGATCAGGCCTTGCAGTGAATACTCAGGGCTGATTTCCTTTAGGATTGACTGGTTTGATTTCCTTGCAGAACAAGGGACTCTCAAGAGTCTTCTTCAACACCATAGTTCAAAAGCATCAATTCTTTGGCACTCAGCCTTCTTTATGGCCCAACTCTCACATTCATACATGACTACAGGAAAACCATAGCTTTGACTATATGGACCTTAGCTGGCAAAGTAACATCTATGCTTTTTCTTATGCTGTTTTAGTTTGTCATAGCTCTCCTTCTTTTAATTTCATGGCTGCAGTCACCATTTGTAGTGATTTTGGAGCCCAAGAAAATAAAGCCTGTCACCGATTGCATTGTTTTCCCATCTATTAGCCATGAAGTGATGGGACCGGATGTCATGATCTTCGTTTTTTGAATGGTGAGTTTTAATTCAACTTTTCACTCTCTCTTTTCACCTTTCATCACAAGGCTCTTTAGTTCCTCTTTGCTTTCTGCCACAGGTGGTGTCATCTGCTGATGTGAGGTTATTGATATTTCTCCTGGCAACCTTGATTTCAGCTTGTGCTTCATCCAGCCTGGCATTTCCCATGATGTACTCTGTGTGTAAATTTATTAAGCAGGATGACACTATACAATTTTGCTGTACACCTTTCCAATTTTGAACGAGTCAATGTTTCCATGTCCAGTTCTAACTGTTACATTTGACCTGCATGCAGATTTCTCAGGAAGCAGGTAAGGTGTTCTGGTATTCCCATCTCTTTAAGAATTTTCCACATTTTCTGTGATCCACACAGTCAAAGGCTATCACATAGTCAGTGAAGCAGAAGTAGACATTTTATTGGACCTTGTTTTTTCTATAATCCAATGGATATTCACAATTTGATCTCTTGTTTCTCTGTCTTTTCAAACTCCAGCTTGAACATCTGGAAATTCTTGGTTCACATACTGTTGAAGCCTAGATTGCAGGATTTTGAACATGACCTTGCTATCATGTAAAATGAGTACAATGGTGCAGTAGTTGGAACATTCTTTGACATTTCCCTTCTTTGAGAGTGGAATGAAAACTGACATTTTTCAGGTCTGCGGTCACTGCGGAGTTTTCCAAATTCGCTGGTAAATTGAGTGCAGCACTTTCCCAGCATTATCTTTTAGGATTTGAAACAGTTCACCTGGAATTCCATCACCTGCAATAGCTTTGTTTGTAGTGATGCTATCTAAGGCCTATTTGACTTCACACTCCAGAATGTCTGGCTCTAGATGAGTAATCCCATCATCGTGATTATCTGGGTGGTTAAGATCTTTTTGTATAGTTCTTCTGTGTGTTCTTGTTATCTCTTCTAAATATATTCAGCTTCTGTTAGGTCCTTGCCTTTTCTGTCCTTTATTGTGCCCATCTTTATATGAAATGTTCCCTCAGTATCTCTAATTTTCATTGTATTGCATAATAATTTTTGATAGATAATTATCAAGTATATAAGTACACTGATCTTTTCTCATAAGATAATTATTTTGTAGACTCTAATATAGATTTTAAAAGACTTACATATTAGCTTATTTGATCTTTATAATAATCCTACAAATAGATAAAGAGGTTTCTGTGTATTATAGATATCAAGCAGAAATTCCAAAAGACTGAGGTTTCTTGGTTTGCATGTAAACAGTATTAAAACTAGAACTATAAATTCAGACTTTCACACGCTTCATGTAGTGTTTTTTTCTACAAGTCCTTGTTGCTGACATATTTTAAAATATCCAAGGACAGATATTCTTTATAAGGAAGATAAATGAGTTCAAGTAAATACATTCTTGCCAGTTGTGAAAACTGAGGTTTTCATTTCCTTTTCTAGAAAACCTTACAAATCAGCCTAATGCTAAAAGTAGAAAAAAGTTACAACTTTCTAAATGATGGCAAAATTATTTTAATATATTACATAAAATGTGCTAAATATAATATAAAACAATGCATAAACTTTGTAATATAAATGTTTATAACTTAAATTTATATTTTTGTAAAGTACACATTTTTAAATGCACGATTTAGAATTTTAAAAATCCCCCCAGACTTAGAAGCAGAAGGAGTGCATTCACACATCTGTGTTTAAGTGCTATATTTTTTTCTCATTTTGAAATTGCTTTGGGAAACTAAATATACTTTCTTCCCCCATTAATACAAGGTGAGCTATTTTGAATTTGTCTTGTCTGGTTGATGTATTACTTGAGGTCTGAAATCTTTATTGATTTTCTTGGGCTTTAGAAAAAGAACTACTAGTTTCAATGCTTCATCAAAAAGTGAATGCCTGATACTGTATTACAGGAATGAATACATACAGTATATTTTTGGATTCAAATTTTAAAGCAGTGAGTTCTTGATCAACCTAAATTTGTCCATAGGTTTTGTTTGTTTGTTTGTTTTAATTTTGGCTGCACTGCATGGCGTGTGGAATCTTAGTTCCCTCAATAGGGATGGAACTCAACCCCTTTGCAGGGGAAGCAAGGAATCCTAACTAGTGTACCATAAGGACGTCCTGTACAAAGGTTTGTGAGTAATAATAACTAGTGAGTAGTTTTTTTTGTGGCTACTCTAACAAACACTATAAACTTGGTGGCTTAAATCAGCAATAAAAAATTATTCTCTCACAGTTTCTGGAAGCCAGAAGTTTAGAATCATTTTCACTTAGCCAAAAGCAAGGTGTTCTCATTTCTGTTGCTTTTAAAACATTATATTTAAAACATTATTAAAAATACTTTGGGAAAAATGGTCATGCTTTATTTAATTCTCTGATGGTTGTAGTATTTATGTTGCAAAAAAAATTAGTGTAAATCACAGGTTAAAAGCTACTCTTACATGAAAAATATGTATTAGATGTCAAATACTGTTTGTGTATGTGTGTGTGTGTGTGTGTGTGTGTGTCAATAGGAGTTAAATAAAGTTTCATTCCACAATATATTATTTCACAAGTCACTTTATTTGCCCCACTACCACTCCCATCCAGGCACAAAGAAACAGGAAATTAAAGAGCATATTAAAATAGGAAGCAAATCTTGTGAACACATTATGATAAAACATGCAAAATGAAAAATTCTCTTTCCATGTTGGTTGGTCATATGACATTTTCAACCTTCCTGATATAATCTTGAAGTCCATGTGTACTGTTCCTTAGTTTTCCACAGAAAATTTCCCTTATATCAACAGGAAATAAAAAGTGTAGAAAATTCTATATTGAGGTACAATTAGAATTGCAATATGTTTAAAAGTACATAATGTGAAGAGAGATGATATATGTACACATTGTGGAAGAACTGTCACAGTTAATGAACACATCTCATATTTAATCTGTGTGTGTATGAGAGAGAGAGAGAGAGCACTTAAGCTCTACTCTCTCAGCAGATTTCAGTTAGGTAATACAGTATTATCAACTATAGTTATCGGGAGATACATTAGATCCTCAGACCTCATTCATCATATAACTGAAAAATTGTACCCTTTTACCAAACTTTTTCTATTTCCCACAGTTCCCAGTCACTGGCAACCACCATTTTATTTGCTATTTATATGAGTTTGACTTTGTTTTTTAGATTCTACATGTAAATAACACCATGCAGTATTGGTCTTTCTCTATTTGGTTTATTTCACCTCACATAATTCCTTCCGTTTTCATCCATGTTTCCCAAAACTTTGTGATTGCCCAAGCCATCATCTTTGTTACTAGTGGTTCCCTGTAGTTGAGGATATTCCAAGAACCATTCATTTTGGGGAGGATTCAGTCAGAAAGTCAGACCCTCAGGCAGCAGCTAGGGAAGTATGTAGTCAAATTCCTTCTAGGAGAAACTGGGAGATAGGCAATTTTGCTTAATTTTTCTGCACTGAGCCTGGGTGTATAACTGTGGAAAGTGTTCCTATGCTCATGCAAAACTTCTTCTTTATTTACTATTGTCCTATAGGACATGTGAACACACAGAAATTAAACTCAAACATAATTTGTAAGTATATAATGAGAAACATGTTCTGTATGTTTCCAATATAAAAGGATCACCATTCCATTTTTATATATCTCTTTACTTTGTACTCAGTTCTGCAATATTTGAGAACATGCTAAAATATAATATCATAAAGTTAATGTTACACTGTTATATAAATTATGGAAGGCAATGGCAACCCACTCCAGTACTCTTGCCTGGAAAATCCCATGGACAGAGGAGCCTGGTAGGCTGCAGTCCATGGAGTTGCTAAGAGTTGGACACTTACTGAGTGACTTCACTTTCACTTTTCACTTTCATGCATTGAAGAAGGAAATGGCAACCCACTCCAGTGTTCTTGCCTGGAGAATCCCAGGGACAGGGAGCCTGGTGGGCTGCCGTCTATGGGGTCACACTGAGTCAAACACTACTGAAGTGATTTTGCAACAGCAGCAGCAGCAGCAGCAGCTATATAAATTAATGGATTGAAAATAAGAAAGTGTTTAGTGGTTTTTAGAATGCATACAGAGAAAATGAAATTAATAGGCTCACTCTGATTTTTATCTATTTTTTAATAATTTGAAATCAATTTCTATTTTGGTGTTCTTTACTATTTGAATTTAATTGTTGGAGGAAAGAGGTGTCAAACTGAAATAAATATTAAGGGTTCAATTTGAAGGAGAAGATATCTCTTTTTCCTTCTTTCCTTTCACCTTATGGACAGATCTAGTTTCAAATTAGTCAAATAATCCTGTATAGTATGTGAATGGGGACAGAGGACACTGAGACAAGCATATCCAAGCATTCACTCCTTAGTTTCTCCAGGTTTTGGAAGTCCTGTAAGCCTCTGTATAATCAAAGAACTTGAGACTTTCACTGTTCACTGCTCTCTAGAGAAACTAGTTTAAATTATTGTTGGTATTTCTGAGTAGTTAAGTCATATCCAACTCTTTGTAACCACATGGCCTGTAGCCCACCATTTTCCTCTGTCCATGGGATTTCCCAGGCAAGAATACTAGAGTGGGTTGCCATTTCCTTCTCCAGTGTGTATTCTTGACCCAGGGATCAAACCCATATCTCCTGCTTGGCAGTTAATACCTACACATGTTTCAGAATCCTTGTGTCTATAGGTACTCTCCATGCCCCCCCCCCCTTTCTGTTTTTAGTGAAAGTCAAAGTGAAGTCATTCAGTTGTGTACGACTCTTTGCGACCCCACGGACTGTAGCCTACCAGGTACCTCCATCCATGGGATTTTCCAGGCAAGAATACTGGAGTGGGTTGCCATTTCCTTCTCCACCAGATCTTCCTTATCCAGGGATTGAATCCCTGTCTCCTGCATTGTAGGCAGATGCTTTTACCATCTGAGCCACAAGGGAAGTCTTTTTTTTTTTTTTAATTGGAGTATAACTGCTTTAAAAGGTTGTGTTAGTTTCTGCTGCAAAATGAAGTAAACCAGCTATAGGTACTTACTTTTAATTGGCTTGATTCTCACTCATGTTCATGGAATTCTTAGATAGACAAGTTTAACTTTCCTAGAGCTTGTACTTCCTACAATTCTATCAGTTGCATTTCTTACGAAAAAGAAGTCAAATATCTGATGCAAATAGATGCCATTGCCTATCGCCTTATTTCTGGATTCTCACAAAGTTGATGTTAATTCCATATGTTTTAGAGTTCCTATTCGCTTTGTCTTCATCCTTTATCTTCAGTATTAGTTTTAAAGTAATATGTAATTACAGTAATAAATAGTATGAATAGAATAAATAGTATGAATTTGATTGCTTTTTATAAGTTGTTCTTCTGAGCCTATCTTGACAATGTAAACTTGATACTTCACCAGAACATCATTTGCTTTTAGAGTAAATATGTCTATGATTTTTAAAGAAAGATTTCAAAGACTCTCTAAATGTAGAAATTGTTTGAGGAATAAAAGAGATCCTCAGATACTGTTTTCTATGTCATCTATATCTTTCACAGCACTGGGTTTACTTCTAAGTGTGACAACCAAAGATCTATGTATGAGATTACATACTAACATTAGCAGAAAAAAATTTAAGATATATTTAAAGACATCTGTTATCATCTTAATGATTTCTAATGTCAACATGGCAAAAAAACATGTACAAAAGAATGCATTGAGAATAAGTTTTGCTCAAAGAATAAACAGGAATATGTAGATAACTTTGTGGCTCTCTGAGGATTTTTAATCAATTTCTGATGAATTGTTTTACAAAAAGAATTATTTCTATCCTCCAGTATTTCACAAATTTGAGTGTGCCCTTTCTTCTGCTGGGACAATAACTATTGTGAATGATTCAGTAATATTCTTTAGTTAATTCTAGACTCCAAGATCATTATTCTTGACCTTCTCTCACCTTGAGTTTGGAAATATGAGGATTTAATGTTAATTCTAACTTTGTAATGCAGCTCAGACTCCTGTAAAATTCATTTATACTGGAGATTAAAGACTGAAAATGTGAGTTGTTTCTGATTATGTTAATAGTGTTAGGTTTTTAAATATTACATTTGAGGTTCAAAATGTTTGATTATTTGTGGGAAACTTACTTAAAACCATGTGATAAAGTATAGATGTGTGAGTAGGTAGGTAGATAGATAAGTATACAGACAGTTACTATTAAATACACTTGCTTTCAAAAGATCCATGAGGATATTTAACACATTAATTTGTTTTCTCTTTATTGATATTGTAGGTAAAAGATTTGCATTGCTAGCAAGGTAGATGGTTATTCCTAATTAAAACACAAATACAGTAATTACAGTTTATATGCTATTATCCTGAATCTACATTGGATGAGTTTAAACAGCGAAACAGCCATTAATTTTACTGTTCAAAGAAATGCTCATAATCTTTTTAAAATGTCATATAAAATATTCATTTCTAAATGCCCTACGGTGATTTCTGAATTTATTTAAAGTGGGCTGTTGATAGCTCTTTTTATAAATAAGCAATTACACTGAATATATCATGGCCCATCACATTATACATTCTATAATTTCATGGATGAAAGGCCTACAGCTGATCTGCATAAATGCACTGCATATCTCAGCAGGTGAAGGGTTTGATTACACAGGATAATCAGTGTTATTATTTATAGTAACTATTTATGTCTGTTATTTATTAAATCTATACAAATCAGGTATCTATTTCTCTAGGAGATATATTCAAGGAATGTTTTTAGTAGGATATAGACCTTCTGCATATTTTACAGAATAGCCTTAATATAGTCTTTTACAACTGAATTCTCAGTTTCGATTGCTGTTTAGCAAATCAAAATTAGATTTTAAATAACATTGGCTTCCAAGGCATTTTGGAACTTACGTGTGCTTTGTACTTTCAATAGTAAAGAGACTTTTCAAATTCAGTAGATTCATCTAATTTGAATGAGCTCAAATTCAGTTTTTATGGAAATGCCATCTCTACTAGTTGTTATATTTCTTTGTCCACTTCCTTTAACTTATTCACTTAATAATATTAATGAGGACAGGAGCTGTGTTGCTAAGGATATGATGATGTTAAAGAGATGAAAGAGCTCCTTTGTTCATGTCATTTATCTAATTACAGTTTTGTATGCTATGGAGGAAAAGTTACAATGAGAACATACAATAGTGGGACCTAATCTAGCACAGTGAGAGAGATCTGAAAATATGGGTAAGGACTATGCAATGTCCTGGGAGGTGAGGGTTGAGTTAGTGTGTGCGTGGTGGGGAAGAAGGGGAAGTCTGGAGATTTAGATCATTGTAAAGAGAAAGAGCTAAAGGTGCAAATTCCCTGAAGCCACAATGCAGTATAACTTCCTCTTCTCTCTTTTTATGTGTGCTATGTGTGTGTGGGTGTGTATCTCTTTGCCCTGGGAATATGGCCAACTAGTGATCCATAGAGTATTTGTTTTACAAATGTATAAAGCAGAATGCATTTAACTTTAATACACTTCTGGGTCTATAAAACATAATAGATAACTGCTCCAGAACAAACAAAACTTATAAATTGACACCAATAGATAGCTTTGTTGCTGCCACTGCTAAGTAGTCAGTCGTGTCCGACTCTGTGCGACCCCATAGACGGCCGCCCACCGGGCTCGCCCATCCCTGGGATTCTCCAGGCAAGAACACTGGAGTGGGTTGCCATTTCCTTCTCCAATGCATGAAAGTGAGAAGTGAAAGTGAAGTCACTCACTCGTGTCCAACTCTTAGTGACCCCATGGACTGCAGCCTACCAGCCTGTCCATGGGATTTTCCAGGCAAGAGTACTGGAGTGGGGTGCCATTGCCTTCTCCAAGCAAATGCAATATGTTGGTTACTCTGAAAGAAAATGCCAATATCAGCATCAGCCTAATGAGCAAGAATTGATAACAATTTCCACAGTAAACTTAAGACTCTGAAGGACACTGATAACATATTCTATGCCTATTCACCAACCCCAACTCAGCCACCCTCTGAAGAAAAACAGCTTCAGTTTATACCTTCAGGCCTTCCAAAATTCAAAAGAAATTATAAATGATGATCTCTATGTATATAGGAAAAAAGCCACCTTGAATGAGATATATCAGAAACAAACAAAATAGATTTAAACTATCAAGAACATTTAGAAAATAAAGTCACTAGTTTAGAAATATGACCTAATCATGGATTAAATGTTTAGATGAAATAAATGAGTGAATTATTTAATCAAAGTAAATGGGTACCATTAACAATTAATCAGGCAGATTTAAAACAAACCATAAGGATGATAAAATGAAAATATACAGATTTGAAATAAAAATAAAACCTTATAAATGAGATAAAGACAAACTGACCTCAGCTGAGGAGGAAATATGCTAGAGGAAATATTCAGAACATAGGGTTTAGGAAATAGGAAAAAGATGATAAGATATATACAAGGTGAACTGAAATTTTTTTATTATTTGTTTGGGTTCTTTCAAGGAGGAAATAGAATTAAGAGAAAAAAAGGCAATAATCGAATAGTTTATCTCTGATAAATTTCCAGACATATTTATATATAGAGAAAACGAAATATACACCTAATAGGAAAGTTTAGATTGAGTAACAGAGATCAAATCACCAACATCCTCTGGATCATGGAAAAAGCAAGAGAGTTCCAGAAAAACATCTATTTCTGCTTTATTGACTATGCCAAAGCCTTTGACTGTCTGGATCACAACAAACTGTGGAAAATTCTGAAAGAGATGGTAATACCAGACCACCTAACCTGCCTCTTGAGAAATCTGTATGCAGGTCAGGAAGCAACAGTTAGAACTGGACATGGAACAACAGACTGGTTCCAAATAGGAAAAGGAGTACGTCAAGGCTGTATATTGTCACCCTGCTTATTTAAATTCTATGCAGAGTACATCATGAGAAATGCTGGGCTGGAAGAAACACAAGCTGCAATCAAGATTGCCAGGAGAAATATGAAGATGATACCACTCTTAAGGCAGAAAGTGAAGAGGAGGTAAAAAGCTTCTTGATAAAAGTGAAAGAGGAGAGTGAAAAAGTTGGCTTAAAGCTCAACATTCAGAAAACAAAGATCATGGCATCCGGTCCCATCACTTCATGAGAAATAGATGGGGAAACAGTAGAAACAGTGTTAAACTTTATTTTGGGGGGCTCCAAAATCCCTGCAGATGGTGACTGCAGCCATGAAATTATAAGACGCTTACCCCTTGGAAGAAAAGTTATGCCACCAACCTAGATGGCATATTCAAAAGCAGAGACATTACTTTTCCAACTAAGGTCCGTCTAGTCAAAGCTATGGTTTTTCCTGTGGTCATGTATGGATGTGAGAGTTGGACTGTGAAGAAGGCTGAGCAATGAAGAATTGATGCTTTTGAACTGTGGTGTTGGAGAAGACTCTTTGAGGGTCCCTTGGACTACAAGGAGATCCAACCAGTCCATTCTGAAGGAGATCAACCCTGGGATTTCTTTGGAAGGAATGATGCTAAAGCTGAAACTCCAGTACTTTGGCCACCTCATGTGAAGAGTTGACTCATTGGAAAAGACTCTGATGCTGGGAGGGAATGGGGCAGGAGGAGAAGGGGATGACCCAGGATGAGATGGCTGGATGGCATCACTGACTCGATGGACGTGAGTCTGAGTGAACTCTGGGTGATGGTGATCGACAGGGAGGCCTGGTGTGCTGTGATTCATGGGGTCGCAAAGAGTCGGACACGACTGAGCAACTGAACTGAACTGAACATTTTAGTTAAGATAGTACACTGAACCAAAAAAAGGATTTTTAAAACAATGAGAAAGCGAAAATGAAACAAATTGAAGAAATGACATCCTGGCAGAAAAAGAAAATATTCAGAAAATAAATTGGCAAACATTTAAGCAGAGCTAGACAAAGCATATAAAATAATAATTAAATTAATACCTAATATTACAGAGTTAAAGAAGAAAGAGAACTATAATAAAGAATGTAAAACTATGTAAATTTAGAAACCAGTAACTATAGTCAAAAATGTTCTAGTTTCCTAATGTTGCTAAGAAAGATACATAAGGTAATAATTTTAGTTTTTAAATATTCATTATAATATTCAAAGTTTTCACTAAACTTAGAAAATAAGACTGCAAAATTTCTGAATGAGGATTTAAAAAAAATACCCTAAATCAATCCTGAATGGTCATGGTAGAGGGAAAAAAGGAGCAAAAATGAAATTCACAAAGGAAAGCAAAAAGTAGATAAGGGAAAATTTAGATTGACTATTACAATTAACGCAAAATTTTTTAAGTCACTAATTTAAAGCCAGAGATTGTCAGATATTTTAAATTCATCTATATACTATTTAATAGAGGCCTAAAACATTAAAAAATAAAATTATGGAAAGTTAAATGAAGAAAATAGATGTATCAAGAAAATTCTAATCAAAGTGGAAAAGTACAGTACCTGTTACTACAAAATGATATTCTGATTTACTAGTACATATAATATCACTAAACTAGTGATCATATAATTAAATAGACTCAAATTATATTGAATTACATAGAACTACAGGAGGAAAAGTAAGCATTATCATATTGTGATATTTCAATGCTCTTCTCTTATTTATGATTGTTCTAAGACAAAAATTATCAGAGATATATAAGACCTTAACAATATGTTAAACTAGTTTTATTCGATACTAATATAGAGAATCCAGCAACCAACAATTTGAAAATAAACATTATTTTTAGACCTACATGGTCATAGAACCCATATTTTATGAAGTCATACAAATGAGCAAATGAAACAAGTAAAATATTCAGTAGGATGTCAATAAAACTGGACATAAAAAGTCCTTATGTGTTTGAAAATTAACAGCACACTTATAGATAACCATGAAGTAAAGACAAAATCCAAACGAACAAATTTACTTTGAGTTTTAGTGAAAACACAATATATAAAACTGAACTGCATGAAAATGTTTCTTCAATAAATTGCTTCTAATCTTAAATGATTGTATCTGAAAAAATACTTTTTTTCTAAAAATTAATGACCTAAGTTTCAACTTAAAATGTTAGAAAAAGAACCAAACAAAACCAAATGTAAAAAAGGAAAGAAGACACTGATACAAAAAATTAATGCATTATTTTTTAAAAAAGAACAACAATGCTAAAATTTTAACAAAGAATATTAAAATGGAAATTTTGAAAAATTCATGAGAAGGGGAGAAATACTTACTTGGGGGAGATTAATAAATTCTAGTAGATATTAAACAAAAGAAAACTATAGATACAATACTCATTGCAATGTTAATAAAGCAATTTATATTAATAAATTTGAAAACTTTCATTTAGTGGACAAAATCCAGAAAATACAGCTAATTAAAAACTGAAGAAAAATAAAGGAAATGAGTAGAATTTACAGCTTTTCCCAGAAAGAAAATATAAATCAAAACTATTTTATGCACAAATTCCAACAATTTTGAAGGAATCTCAGAGCCAAGTTACACAAACTTTTCTAGCAAATACTCTCCAAACCATTCTATGAAGACACAAAAACCATTCAAGGCCAGTCCAAGAATGGAAAATTACAACACACAATTACTCATGTACATTTATACTACGTCATAAATAAAATACTAGCAATCAAATTCTGACAATTGCAAAATAAAAAAAATAATGCATGAGTATATGTTATTATGGACAGGTTTGTGGAAGTATTGCTTAATTTTAGAAAATCCACAAATAAATTGAATAATTAACAAGATTTACCAGCTAAGGGAGAAAACAAAAACGGAATGATATAAAAACAACAGTAAGCGCAGTTGCCAAAATTCCGCACCCACATATGGTGCAAACTGTTAGATTAATAAATGCTTGTATGCTTCTAAAGCTTATCTCCAAAAGCCTCACATCATTATTAATGTTGAAATTAGATACATTCCCTTTAAAATAAACAAGTATGTGCATTATTACCACCTTGTAGCATATCAACATCTTAGTGAAGGTCTTGACTAGTTCAATAAGATCATTTACTTAAAGGAAAATCCATTGCACTAAATGTTTATATTCAAAAAGAACAAGCATCTCAAAACAATAATCTAAGTTCCTTTTTTAAAAAGTTAGGAAAATAAGATCGAAATATATGCAAAGCAAGTAGAAGAAATAGAATAATAAAATCAGAAATCAATACAATATAAAACAAATAAACAAAAAGAAATCAAAAGACACTCTTTGAAGCCAAAAACTGGTTCATCGAAATAAATAAAATTAGCAAACTGCTAGCAACTTTGACAAAGAAAAATATTTGAACAAAAATGACCAATGTGCGTGCTAAGTCATTTCAGTTGTGTCCAACTCTTTGCTACCCTCTGGACTGTAGCCCACAAGGCTCCTCTGTCCATGGGGATTCTCCAGGCAAGAATATTGGTATGGGTTGCCCTGCTCTCCTCCAAGGGATCTTCCCCAGTCAGGGACTGAACCTGCTATTCTTATGTCTCCTGCATTGGCAGGCAGGTACTTTACCACTAATGCTACCCGGGAATATCAGGAATTAAATGAAGAGACATCCCGGCAGACCACAACATAGATTAAAATTATGGAAGAGGAATGCTGTGAATGGTCTTCACATATAAATTCAACAGCTTGATTTTCAAACTAGCATTGTTTTTGCATATTAAAACAGTGAACTTTAATAAAACTACAATATTTGTTGTAGGCTTCAGTGCATTGTTTTGGAACAGGAAATCTAGAGCCAATCTCATTCTTTCTGTGTCTTCACCTCAGTAGAAAATCTGAAGCAAAAAATTCTGAAAACTCAATGAGGTAGACCTGGGGAGTGTGAGTGGAACATTAGAGGGGAGCGACAAATGACACCTAATTAATCACAGTTTCATCTTATAACTTGAATACCTTCTTCCACATTTAGGAGCAGATGGGCTTTCTAGGTAGTGCAGTGATAAAGAACCTTCCTGCCAATTCAAGACATTTGAGTTCGATCCTTGGTTGGGAAGATCTCCTGGAGTAGGAAAAGGCAACCCACTCCAGCATTCTTGCCTGGGAAATCCCATGGACAGAGGAGATTTGTGTCAGGACCAGCCCAAACAATGAACCCACCTGAGGGAGTGGTACTACAGAAGAATAAAGAAAAATAAGACTCAGAAATAAGGTGGGGTTCAGGAGGCTGATGCCCTTCATAGGCAAAAGCCCAGATCCTAATCCTTGCATGCCTTTTATTGTTAATATCTACTTCCTTGTACATGTCCTAAAGGTACCTGTTCTTTACAATCTCAGATCAGGAATAAAGATATACAATGCACAGTCCTCAATGTCAAACCTTCAGGCCTTTCATGACTCTGTTTAGCCCTTAGGCTAGTGACACTCTTTCTCAGCAACTCCCTCAAGGCTCTAGTTATGGGAACATTCACTGATCGTTTTCCATCAGTCACATCAGTATTTCAACATGTTGTTTTCAAGATGTTTTTCCAAGATGAACTTTTTACTGCTCCCAGCCCTTCACCTGGGGGTGATAAGAAAGTCATTCTTATTTTTCAAAGAAGCCCTGTTTATTACAGTACAGTTCAGTTTAGTTCAGTTGCTCAGTCGTGTCCGACTCTTTGTGACCCCATGAATTGTACAGGCCTGTGCATATCACATTCTCTACACCTTGCAGTCCAAAAGGTAACAAAGAGTTGGACAGGACTGAGCAACTAAACAGCAGCAGCATTCTTCTCTGCACATTAATCTGATGCTGCTGATGGTGAAGACAAAGTAGCTGGAGAGACAGTGGGCTTATCATTTCTTTGTAACTTGGCTAAATAATTGTAGATGCAGAGTCATACCTGCTCTGGTTTCTCCCCTGAAGTATGAGCAGATAGATATGTGGATTTTTCACAAAATGTTTGCACAAGTTTGCCAAGTAAACTCCTTTGTGGTAAGTGTGCTTCAAGACAAGTGGCTGTGGTGGCTTTAGAGCCCATGCCTTTACCCTTCACTCTCTCTTCCTCATAGTACTCCATAGTTCATCATGCTCAGATAAAATGCACTGTTTCATCTTACAGTTCTCAGGAAAAGCTGAAGGCTGGGGACTTCCAATAAATATGTGCTCTCTTTCTCATCTGCATCTCAGTGTGAAAGAGACCTATAGGTTGATAATAGTATATAATCTTCTAACTTAGGCTACAGTCTTGAGAGATCAGAAGATAATCTTTTGCAGTGCTTAATGCAGTTTTTAATTTCCATCATTTGAATTTATGATATAATAATGTTTTTCTCAAAACAGAATGGCTTATTATGGGTCAAACAATGATGGGAATTTCCATGTCTTGCATTTATAATGGTACTGAAAGTGAAACATTTTTATCTAGATAGATGCCTGCCTTTGCAGATTCTAGGGCAGGATACACAGGTATAGCACTTTGTATATGTGAAAATTGGAGTCTAAATGACAATTTTTAGCTCTAAAAACTTTTATTTGACAATACACAGATAAGCAAATAGGAAATAGTGCCCTTAGCACCTCCTCCCACATTCTTAAAAATCCTCCTGCAAATATTATTCAAATAACCAAAATGCTTTCATAAACATGCCCTCTTGTACATGTGTTTAAACTATTTGAGAGCTTGTTAATCTGAAAACCCCAATGATTACAAAGAAGACTTTTCACTGAGTTGGTGTTTGCATCCTTAACCATTAGCAATACAACAGTTTTAATGCAATAATATCATGCAGCCAAATAGCAATAAATACTTATGCATATGGAGATCCAACCACTCCATTCTGAAGGAGGTCAACCCTGAGATTTCTTTGGAAGGAATGATGCTAAAGCTGAAACTCCAGTACTTTGGCCACCTCATGCGAAGAGTTGACTCATTGGAAAAGACTCTGATGCTGGGAGGGATTGAGGGCAGGAGGGGACGACCCAGGATGAGATGGCTGGATGGCATCACTGACTCGGTGGACATGAGTCTGAGTGAACTTCAGGATTTGGTGATGGACAGGGAGGCCTGGCGTGCTGTGATTCATGGGGTCGCAAAGAGTCGAACACAACTGAGCAACTGAACTGAACTGATAGGCCTCTGCTCAGTGTAACTTGAATTACAAAACTCATTTTATCCACACAAAACATTTAGTTAAATTTTGCAATATTACAGTCCCTGGGGAAGAATAATCCCACAAAGCATAGTCATGTTGTTATTTAGTTGCTATATTGTATCCAACTCTTTGCGACCCCAGGGACTGTAGCCCACCAGGCTTCTCTTTCCGCGGGATTTCCCAGGCAAGAATTCTGGAGTGGGTTGCCATTTCCTTCTCCATAGTCACATAACAAGCCTTTGTTCCTCTTCTTTGGGTGCTGTCCTTTATTATAATGTTGTGGTTGTCAAAACTGACACAAAATCAGTCCCAGAAGCAGACGGAATGCCATGTCCACTGAAATCTACCTGAGATATTCCCTGACTCACTTTAGATTCTTCTAATCAGTTGATGTTCTTAGAATTTATACTTGGCTCCTTGATACTATCTCTAGGTACATAACAGAAAGAACTCTATCCACAACAAGAATAAAAGACAAAGCAAAGATAATGGCTGACATAATTTCAGGTGTCAATAAACATAGAGTCAACTTGAAGCTATAAATTTTTTAAAAACTACATTTTCCACATATTGTTGTTTTTCTGACTCCTAAGCAAGAAGGGAAAATTGCATTATTTGTTTTTAAGAGATTCATTCAGTAAACAAATAGTGTGATCTATTCTCATCAGAGTGAAGACAAATAAGCACATAAATGAAACAATGGGCACTTCAGAAAACTCATAATATTATTTTTTATTCAAGAGTATCTAATTTATGTGTATCAATATTTGAAGGATTAGGATTATCTTATTTTTTCATTTCTACTGTTCTTTCTAACTCTTGAGGTCATTACTGTAGTCACTTAAATTTTTATTTTATTTTTTTAACACAAAAAACATTTGGTATTGGGGTATAGCCACTTAACAATATTGTGACAGTTTCAGGTGAATAGCAAATAGTGTAGTCAGTTAAGCTGGGGCTACCAATCCTGGATTATCTCTCCCACTTGCCATCTAGCATCCAGATCATCTATCATCAGTATTTTCTGAAACTGGATGCCACTGAAAATTAGAATATCTTTTTGTAAATATAGATAGATATGCATATAAGTATGTATGCATACATTTTCTTGTTTGACTCAGAGTCAAACTTAAACTTTTAAATTTTTACACTTTAAGTTTTTCTTAAGATTATTATTTTTTAATTATTTTATTTGATAGATAAGTGATCTTTTAGAACAAGATGCATGTGAGGTTTACAAGCAGGCAGGTGAGAAGTTTTGTGCCCCAAGAACTTACTGGGCTCCAGTTTTATAAACAAAGGAAAGTGGGGAGAGGGAGAAGACCTTCTCTGTCTTTCTTTAGTAGATGGCATGCTTTCATCATCAGCTCCTCCTGATGCAAAGGAGTTTTCCTGTTTCTACATGGTAAAGCTAGGTGCACAAATTTTCATTTTTCCTGTGTGCAGAGAGCATGTCCTAGGGATCACTAACTTACTAAGCTCACTGGGCAAGATGTGGGTGTCACGCCACCACCGTTTTACTGTTGAGGGGCATACCTTGTGCTTCTGCTGCATGGCTTTGTTGCTAAGTAAGCCTGCTTGGTTTTGCAGTGAAGCAAACATATTTTCTGGAGTAATCATCAACTTACAGGGGTCTCCCACATTTTCTCTGCTTACATTCCCCTAGTGGTATTAACTACCTAATCACCTACTTTGTCCTTTTACTCTGTTCTCGTCACAGCTATGGATGGAGTAGAACAAAGAAACAGCAGGCCTGGCACATACAAGCCTTCATTTGCGGGAGTTAACCTGAGGAATTAACTCTTCTGGAACTAAAAATAGAGATAAGGGCTGCTCACCCTGGGGTCAGGTTCTTGACCTTGGCACTGTATTATTTTTTTAATTGGAGTATATAGTTGCTTTACACTGCTATGTCAGTTTCGGCTGTATAGCAAAGTGAATCAGCTACATATATACATATATCCCCTCTTTTGGATTTCCTTCCCATTTAGGTCACCACAAAGCACCAAGTAGAATTTCCTGTGCTATACATTAGGTTCTTATTAGTTGTCTATTTTATATATAATAGTGTATACATGTCAATCTCATTAGATTAAATGTTTTAATTTAAAATTTCTCAAAAATAGCATATGCTCTAAAACACTTGAAAATCTTATATAAGAAAATCAATTATACAAAGATTTACTGTTAACTCTTTTCCAAATTCTATTCTAGTTGCTAAACAAACCAAAAATATGAGTAAGACTGTTGTTTTGTCATCAGAGCATTATGCATATTTTAAGTGGGCAGAGCCTTAAGGGGCAATTTTAAAGGAAATTAGGTAAGTGCTATGATAAAGGCATGAGCTAGAACTAAGCAAGCAGATAACTTCCTACCTAGGATTTCCAGCAGAAAGAATGTGGGGAGACTGTGTCAATCTGATATAATCAGTAATTAATCAGGCAAAGAACAACAAATGGCTTCTAGACAGAAGGGACATTGAAAAGGCATAGTGTATTAGTTTCCTACTGCTGCTGCTGCTAAATTGCTTCAGTCGTGTCCGACTCTGTGCGACCTCACAGATGGCAGCCCACCAGGCTCCGCTGTCCCTGGGATTCTCCAGGCAAGAACACTGGCGTGGGTTGCCATTTCCTTCTCCAATACATGAAAGTGAAAAGTGAAAGTGAAGTCGCTCAGTAAGTGTCCAACTCTTCGTGACCCCATGGACTACAGTCTACCAGGCTCCGCCGTCCATGGGATTTTCCAGGCAAGAGTACTGGAGTGGGTTGCCATTGCCTTCTCCGGCTGCTATAAACAATTGATGCCAATTTGCTAGCTTCTTGTTGTTCAGTTGCAGAGTAGTGTCCAACTCTTTTGTGACCCCATGGACTGTAACCCATCAGCCTCTCTGTTCATGGGATTCTCCAGGCAAGAATATTGGAGTGGGTTTCCATGTTCTCTTTCAGGGGATCTTCCCGACCCAGGGATCTAACTCACATCATCTCCTGCATTGTCATGTGGATTCTTTACCAGTGAACCATCTGGGAACCCTTACTGGCTTGAAAATGAGTGTTAGATGCTTAGTCATCCAACTCTTTGCAAACTATGGACTGAAACCTGCCAGGCTTCTTACTCTATCCATGGAATACTCCAGGCAAGAATACTGGAGTAGATTGCTAGCCCCTTCTTGTTGGCCTGGTTGTGGTTATTTAGTTGTTAAGTCATGTCTGACTCTTTGCAAGCCAATGGACTGTAGCCTGCCAGGCTCCTCTGTCCATGGGCTTCCCCAGGAAAGAATACTGGAGTGGGTTGTCATTTCCTTTTCCATCTTGCTAGCTTAGGAAAACACTAATTTATTTTTCTAAAGTTTTTGAGGTCAGAAATTTAAAATTAGTTTCTCTGGGCTAAAATCAAGATTTTAAAAGGACTGGTTCCTTCTGACATCTCGGAGGATCTGAAGGAAAAAATCTTTTCCTGATCATTTTCAGCCTTTAGAAGCCATCTGTATTCTTGGCTTGTGGCCACTTGCTCTATCTTTAAAATGCAGCACTCTATTTTTTGCACCCATCATCGTGTCAACACACTAACCTTTCCTCTCTATCTGAAACTTACTAGACTCGCATGATTACACTGGGGTACATGTTAAGTTCAGTTCAGTTTCTAAGTAGTATCCGACTCTGTGACCCCATGGACTACAGTCTACCAGGCCTCCCTGTCCATCACCAACTTCCAGAGCTTACTCAAACACACGTCCATCGAGTCGGTAATGCCATCCAACCACTCATCCTCTGTCATCCCCTTCTCCTCCTGCCCTCAACCTTTCCCAGCATCAGGGTCTTCTCCAATGAGTCAAGTCTTTGCATCATGTGGCCAAAGTATTGGAGTTTCAGCTTCAATATCAGTCCTTCCAATAAACACTCAGGACTGATCTCCTTTAGGATGGACTGGTTGGATCTCCTTGCAGTCCAGGGTACTGTCAAGAGTCTTCTCCAACACCACAGTTCAAAAGCATCAATTCTTCGGTGCTCAGCTTTCTTTATAGTCCAACTCTCACATCCATACATGACTACTGAAAAGCCATGGCTTTGACTAGACAGACCTTTGAAGACAAAGTACGTCTCTGCTTTTTAATATGCTGTCTAGGTTGGTCATAGCTTTTCTTCCAAGGAGCAAGCATCTTTTAATTTCATGGCTGTAGTCACAATCTGCAGTGATTTTAGAACCCAAGAAAATAAAGTCTCTCACTGTTTCCATTGCTTCCCCATCTATTTGCCATGAAGTGATGGGACCAGATGCCATGATCTTAGTTTTCTGAATGTTGAGCTTTAAGCCAACTTTTTCAATCTCATATTTCACTTTCATCAAGAAGCTCTTTAGTTTTTCTTCGCTTTCTGCCATAAGGGTGGTGTCATCTGCATATCTGAGGTTATTGATATTTCCCCCAGAAATCTTGATTCCAGATTATGCTTCATCCCATCTGGCATTTCTCATGATGTGCGCTGCATATAAGTTAAATAAACAGGGTGACAATATACAGCCTTGATGTACTCCTTTCCTGATTTGGAATCAGTCTGTTGTTCCATGTCCAGTTCTAACTGTTACCTCTTGAACTGTATACAGATTTCTCAGGAAGCAGGTCAGGTTGTCTGGTATTCCATCTCTTTAAAAATTTTCCACAGTTTGTTTTGATCCACACAGTCAAAGCTTTAAGTTCAGTTAGTTCAGTTCAGTCACTCAGTCATGTCTAACTCTTTGCGACCCCATGAATCACAGGACACCTGGCCTCCCTGTCCATCACCAACTTCCAGAGTTCATTCAAACTCACGTCCATCGAGTCAGTGATGCCATCCAGCCATCTCATCCTCTGTCGTCCTCTTCTCCTCCTGCCCCCAATCCCTCCCAGCATCGGGGTCTTTTTCAATGAGTCAACTCTTCGCATGAGGTGGCCAAAGTGTTGGAGTTTCAGCCTCAGCATCAGCCCTTCCAATGAACACCCAGGACTGGTCTCCTTTAGGATGAACTGGTTGGATCTCCTTGCAGTCTAAGGGACTCACAAATGTCTCTCCAGCACCACAGGGGTGGCGGCGGAGTGGAGTTAGCCCATGTTCGAGGTCAAAGCTTTTAGTGTAGTCAAAAAAGCAGAAGTAAAGGTTTTTCTGTAAGTTCCTTGCTTTTTTGATGATCCAGCAGATATTTATAATTTGATCTTGGTTCCTCTGTTTTTTCTAAATCCAGCTTGAACATCTGGAAGTGCATGGTTCATGTACTGTTGAAGCCTGGCTTGGTGGATTTTGAGCATTACTCAATCAGACTCTTGGAGGGTACAAACAAAACCTTGTATGCACCAGGACCCAGGATAAAGGAGCAGTGACTCCCCAAGAGACTGGCCCAAACTTGCCCATGAGTGTCCAAAAGTCTCTGGCGGAGGCGTGGGTCAATGGTGGCCTGCTGAAGGGTCAGGGCACTGAGTGCAGCAGTACTTGCATGGGACCTTTTGAAGCAGGTTGCCATTATCTTCATTATCTCCACCATAGTTTGACCTCAGGTCAAACAACAGGGAGGGAACACAGCCCTTCCCATCAACAGAAAATTGGATTAAAGATTTCCTGAGCATGGCCCCACCCATCAGAACAAGACTGAGTTTTTCCCTCAATCACTCTCTCCCATCAGGAAGCTTCTATAAGCCTCTTATCCTTATCCATCAGAGGGCAGACAGAATGAAAACCACAATAACAGAAAACTAACCAATGGACCACAGCCTTGTCTAACTCAGTGAAACTATGAGCCATGCTGTGTAGGCCCACCCAAGACAGACAGGTCATGGTGGAGAGTTCTGACAAAATGTGGTCCACTGGAGAAGGGAATGGCAAACCACTTCAGTATTTTAGCCTTGAGAACCCCATGAACAGTATGAAAAGGCAAAAAGATAGAACACTGAAAGATGAATCCCCCAGGTTGGTAGGTGCCCAATACGTTCCTGGAGCTCAGTGGAAAAATAACTCCAGAAAGAATGAAGAGACAGAGTCAAATAAAAAACAACACCCAGTTGTGGATGTGACTGGTGATGGACGTAAAGTCCGATGCCATAAAAAGCAATATTGCATAAGAATCTGGAATGTTAGGTCTATGAATCAAGGCAAACTGGGAGTGGTCAAAAAGGGGTACATATTAAAGTAGGATAATTTTCTTATCTCAAGATCCTAACTTTATTACATCCACATGGTTCTTTTAGCCATAAAGGTAGCATTTATAATTTCCTGTGTTTATGGTATAGACGTATTTAGGGGCCATTATTCAGCTTACCACATGTAGTTTGGCAGATGTAGACACACAAAGGATTCTAGATTACTAGAAAAGATGACAGTTTGTAATGTAGTTTGAATTAATCTGAAGAGGTGCTTAAAGACTAGATGAATTATTATTGTAATGAGAGTCAGTAACTACTATATGTTCAAAGATATATGTCATCGAGTGATGGGAGGAGCAAAGAGACAGAGGAATTATACAGAAGAAATTACATTTCAAAAATGCCTTCACCTTCATAATGCACCAAAACACAAGACGCACAGAATTCATTGATAACTGAGCTACACAATTATACATTCATATATTAAATTTCAATGCCTCCTTTGTTTATCTTTTTGGCTTTGTGGTATGCATTTAATTAAGAAGAAGTAATTGGACTTAGACACAAAGAAACTTTCACATAGACAAATGCATTTGAAGGGCTGAGTCATCACATGGCATATGGGCTGTGTAATATAGGCATGCAGAGCCCAACAAAAGCACACCACAGTTATTTGGATCATTTCATTTTGTATGCTTACTATGAGTAGCTATTTCATGAAAGAAAAACATCCTCATGTGTCACATTCAGTTAATATACCTATTTTGAATTTCCCTAATTTTGTTCATTTGTTTTGAATCAAGATATATAAAAACATTTAAGGATTAGAATGTCACATATTGATGTATGTTTGTACCCCTTCAGTAATGCAGTAAAATAATTAGTCATTATTTGGTTCCTGGTGGCTCAGATAGTAAAGAATGTGCCTGCAATGCAGGAGACCTGGGTTCAATCCCTGGGTCAAGAAGATCCTCTGGAGAAGTGAATGACTACCCACTCCAGTATTCTTGCCTGGAAAATATCATGGACAGTGGAGCCTGGTGAGTTACACTCCATGGTGTCACAAAAGGTAGGACACAACTTACCGACTAAAAAAATAAAGTTGTCCTTACAATTTTTTTTCTTTTTAAATGTGACATATTATGTAATTTTGAGAACATTTATGGCATCAGAGTATTACATGTTTATTGTAGGGGAAAAAAAGAAAGTCCTCATAATAGTAATCTAAATTTCCATTATAAGAATCTAAAAAATAAAATAAAAATATACTCATGGGAAGCAGAGGGAAGTAAATATAGGGAAAAAATAAGAATTAACTGTGTAATGTCCAAAACTTGACTCATCTTGATCCTCAGTTCCATCATTTACAATCACTAAGATCTTGGGCAAGGTACTTCATTTTTCTATGACTCAGTTTCTCCATCTACAAAAAAAAAAAAATAAATAATACTGCATCTTTCACAAGGCAGTTATCAAATTCAAAGTTCTTAGAAACACAAGAAACTTAGAAATAAAATTAAAATTGCTTAGAAAAGTTCCTGGCACATAATAAGTTGGATTAAAGTAAGGTGACAACACATTCCAGTTTGTCCAACATTGTTCCAGTTTATTATGTTTTTCATTTAACAATTAATAGTAGTGAGTGTGTCAGTCACTCAGTCGTGTCTGACTCTATGACCTGTAGCAGACCACCCATAGCCCACCAAACTCCTCTGCCCATGGGGTTTTCCAGGCGAGAATATTGGAATGGTTGCCTTTTCCTCCTCCAGAGGAATCTTCTGAACCCAGCAACTAAACTCATGTCTCCTGAGTCTCCTGCATTGGTAGGCAGATTTGGAGTCATATGAGAAGTCCAATAGAAATATAATTGTATCACAATAAGCCACATCTGCCACGGCCTCATCAAGGAGTCTGAAAGATTCATGCAATACATAGAACACATTCTCACATGTGGAAGAACACTTATGATCCATCTCTGTTTTGTTTTCAGCAAAAAGCACCTAATATTTCACCAGTCAATGATGTCATATGGTATGCTCTCTGATAAAATTAAATACTGAACAATGCCAGTGTTATGGAACATAACAAACCTTATGAGATATAGTGAACTGCTAGACTGTAGGTGTATGCGTGGGTGCTCAGTGGCTTAGACCCGTCCATGTTCGATTCTTTGTGACTTCATGGACTGTAGCCTGCCAGGCTCCTCTGTTCATGGAATTTCCTAGGCAAGACTACTGGAGGAGGCTGCCATTTCCCAGGGATTGAACCTTCATCGTCTGCGTCTCCTGCACTGGCAGGCAGATTCTTTACCAGTGTGCCACCTGGGAAGCCCAGCCTGTAAATAAAAGGAATCAATAAGGAACATTAAAATCAAAGCTACATATAATAAGATATGTATGGGAAATAAAGGCTAGGCTGTCCTATCTTAAAACTTATAAAGTATACTCTAATCCCTCTTGCTAGTACAGCATAATTATGAAAATTCTTAACAAATTATTAGTAAAACAGATGCAAGCATTGCATAAAAGGTAATACATTATGTTCAAGTCCTACAAGTTGGGTTTAACATTTTTAAACTAAATTAATGTATTATAATTTAATGATTATTATGGTTATTTTAATAGATGACTAATATTTGTCAAAATGCAATGTTTAATCATAATAAAATCAGTTATATATGCAGGAAAAGAAGAACATTTCTTAATGTTGTAAAGTTATTTAAGAAATGCATATAGCACACTTTTTGTAATGTAACAGCACTGAAAGCTTTCAGGAAACTAGGCAAAATTTTTTGACCCACTATTTTCTTCAACATTATACCAAATGCTGAGAACTAGTATATTAATGGTGCTTCCCTAATGACTCAGATTGTAGAGAATCTGCCTGTAATGCAGGAGACTGGAGTTTGATCCCTGGATCAGGAAGATCCCCTGGAGAAGGGAATGACTAACCACTACCGCAGTCTTGCCAGAAGAACTCCAAGGACAGAGGAACCAGGTGGGCTACAGTCCATGGGGTTGCAAAGAGTTGGACATGATTGAGCAACTTTGAGAGAGAGAGAGAGTGAGCATATTAATGGCAACATACTATTGGAAAGAAAAGCAAACAAAACTAAAATAGAAGGGTACTATATGAATATATGATTATCAATGTATAAAAACAAAAGTAAATTACTGAGAAGTTATTACAAGGGACTAGGAAATTTTAGCAAAATTTTCAAAGATATGGCCTACAAAATCAAAGTACAATAATCAATTGGGTTTATACATACTTGTCTCATTCAGTTAAAAAATGTGAAAAAATACATAATGTTATTAAAAACTTGTAACTCTCATTTCTACTCTCAGTTATTTATAGATCCAAGTCCATTATAATTAAAGACCCCATAGAATTACATTTTTTTCACTTGTTATCTCTTCTTTTTGCATATGAAACTCAAGAGGATGATCCTAAACAGATATGAAGGAATGGCCAAATATTAAAGATAAAGAATAACATGGGGATGGTGTGGGTGGAATTTGCCCTGCCAGTTATGAAGAATTATTATGTCTATAATTAATAATACAGTATGGTATTGATACAAATAGGAAAATCCAACAAAGGCATTGGACTACACATATATGTATACTTGATTTATGACATTATTTCACTCAAGATCTGTAAAAAAGAATATACTTTTCAACAAATGCTGGCACAATTAGTTGCCTATATGGAGAAAATATAAAATTTGTCCTCTGACTGTACCTATACATATTTATGGCCGAAAGGTGAAAAGAGCGATATTTTGGTTGATGATTCAGGATAATATCATCATGAATTGAAATAAAGAAGAATTTATTAAACCAAACATCACTGATGATTTCAACTATATTAAGTATCAACCACTGCAGAGTAAAAAGTAAAGCTCCTAACTGGGATAAAATGTATGTAGCACATGGCAGTAATTGGTGTAAGTATCCAGAATGAGTGAATAACTCCCATGAATCAAGTGAAAATTCACAGTCAGATAAAAGTGCGACAATGTAAAAAGCAAGCACTACATATAATAGGAAACACAAAAAACCCATAAACTTGTGGGCAAATTTCCAATCTGTTCCTGATATGTAATGTGCAAATTACATATCAACATGTGCAAATTCATAACGCGAGGCACTGTGCCCACTGGACTGGCAAACACCAAGAGTCTGGAGATAATAAATGCTGAGGATTTGGAGCAAGGGGAGCATTTAGCTAATACTGTTGGAAATGGAGATCCATGGGCCACTTTGGATAAAATGTGGCATCATACAGAACATTGCCTTTGGGTTAATGACGCCAGTTGGTAAAGAATCTTCAGTGCAGGAGACCGGGGTTCTTACCCCTTGGTCGAGAAGATCTCCTGGAGAAGAAAATGGCAACCCACCCCAGTATTTTGCCAGGAGAATTTCATGGACAGAGGAGCCAGGCAGGCTATAGTCCATGGGATCACAGAGAGTGGGATGTGACTGTGCAGCTAACTTTTACTTTCACAGAACATTTAAAATGTTCATAATCTATGATCTTAGAATTCCACTCTGTATATGTGCACTAGGAAACAAATGAAAAAAATTTTATCAGCAGCACGATATAATGGCAACTATTCAAAACAACCAAAATGCTTAGCAATACTACTAAGAAAATATATTAGGATAAAGTCATAAATCAGAAAAATAGATATACATGCGTGTAATTATGTAGATGAATATTAGGAACATAATGATTAGGGAAGAAAGTAAACTAGAACAGAATTTACAATGCACAATCCTTTAGTTTACTATTCACAACAATGTGGCATTTGTTCAGAAATACAAATTTTTGTGCTAAAAGCACAGAAAAAAGTGAAAATGATGGACATAAAATCTGGGTTCTGGGAAAGGAAAGGATAAGAGGGCAAGCACTCTCTGGGAACCACAGGGGTGATACCCACACCTTTTAACTCTCACCTCACTGTCATGTACACACACATTCATTCTATCATTATTTTTTATATCATACAATGCAGAGTTTAAAATATTGTTGCTTCTGTTGTTTAGTCTCTAAGTTGTGCCTGACTCTTTTCAACCCAATGGACTATATCCTGCCAGGCTCCTCTGTTTGTGGAACTTCTTAGCAAGAATACTGGAGTGGGTTGCCATTCCATTCTCCAGGGGATCTTCTAACTCAGGGATCGAACTTACATCTCCTTGTCAGGCAGATTTTTTACTGCTGAGCCACCAGGGTAACCCCCAGTTTAAAATATTACTTTGACTCTATTCACCATTTATTACATTTTGAAAATATATATTCTTCACTATCTATTTTCAACTTTAAAGGAATATAGTGTACCTTTCAATAGGCTGCCCTAGAGAGAAGCAAATTTTAGCAATTTCTTTCTTGTTAGGTTTCTTGGATGTATGAATCTCATCTGACTTTTGAATAGCCTGATGGAGCTAAGAGTAATATATCTCAGTTCAGTTCAGTCACTCAGTTGTGTCTGACTCTTTGTGACCCCATGACTGCAGCACATCAGGCCTCCCTGTCCATTGCTAACTCCCAGAGTTTACTCAAACTCATGTCCATTGAGTCGGTGATGCCATCCAACCACCTCATTTTCTGTTGTCCCCTTCTCCTCCCTCCTGACAGAACATGGTCCGCTAGAGAAGAGAATGGCAAACCACTTCAGTATTATTGCCTTGAGAACCCCTATAAACAATGTATGTAAGGCATTAATGTCAAACAATTAAAAAATGCACAAAGTTTTCCTTTCACTTAGTCATTTATTCATCTGTCAAGTATGTATTATTTTAAACCCTTTCTGTATGTTAAGCACTAGGAAGTCTACTGTTTTTTCAGTGTTTACAATACTAGCAGCAGAGATTAAGACCAAAGGCAACTCTTTTGCAAGACAGTATGAGCAGAGAGTTGCCAGAAGAGCAGAAGTGCAGGTGCTACAGGAATGGAAAGGTGGAAGAATGATTGCTGGGTTATTCATGCAGCTGTTTCAATACTATAGCTGCCCCGGGAACTTGATATGCATATTTCTAGGGTTGGGATCAAGAACTTGAAAGAAAGTCTCAGGAAGGAAATTCACATTTCACAATAAGGAAATGAGTGGAAGTGAGGCTTCTTTTAAACAACAGCTGTCAGATTCTCTCTGGCGAAGCACAATTGTGCCTGAGACAGTTGAGGTAGTGTCCATCAACTCATCTGTGAGTTTAATTTAAATTGGCATTCCAACCCCTTGAACTACGCAGCCTTCCAGAATGCTGTAGAACTTCAGGCACAAAGCATGCTGCCTATTGAACCAACAGGAATAAGATGATGAAAACATTCATACGTGTGCATGAGTCTGCCTGTGTGCAGAAACATGTTTGTGTGTATTGAGTGAAAGTGTGGAAGTATGTAAAAATATGAATGAGGGGGATTCTTCTCACAGAAAGCAAATAAAAAATGGAGCAAGGTGTATTCAATATGCTGGGCTGAACCATATTTTATGGTTCTGTCTTTCCCTTGGGGAGGACAAGCACTACCCCATCTCAAGAATCATGTTGAGTAATTGATTCTTTGATATAGTGATCAAATCCTAATACATTTGCCTGATTTCTAGATTGTCATTTCAAATTTCCTGCTAGACATTTCCAGATGGTTTACCAATACTATTTCACACAGGACATGTTCAAATGATAGTTCATCTGTCCTTTTAGTTTATATCCTGACCATTTAAAAATTAATTCTTGTGTCATTCTCTAAGTTGTTTACTCTGAAAACCCACAGAGACGTCTGTGTCCTCTCCTTTTCATTCATCACTTAGGGCCAGATGCAACATTATGCACTTGGCCTCTATAGTCTTTTTCATTGGTACTATCTTTCAAATTTTCATTAAATTTGCATAGATTATGTTCTCATGATTTTTCTTTGTTTAGGTACAGTTTCCAATTTTCTTATACCTTCTCTCTTCCTATCCCATTTCCTTTATGTCTCCCCAACATGCTCATTGAAAGGTAAGCTCAACTGTATTTTACTCCCATAGAATATCCTTCAACAACAGTCTATTGCTCTCAAGGTGAAGACCCTGCCCTTCTCCTTACACTTAAGGTCATTCAAATATATTTATTCATCAGTTCATTACCTAATGAACATTACATATATTCATTTACCTTTTCCTAGACCAACTAGTTCATTTAATAATTGTCCATATATTACTTCTTCTGATTTTGCTCATGTTCCTTCTATATGGAATTCCTTCACTTCATACTTATCTGTCAATGTTCCAGCTATACCTCAAGCCTACTTGATAGGGCTTTTAATTCACTTAGTCACAGATATTTTCTATCTGTTTGAAATGCTTTTCTTATGTTTTATTAGCCAATTAACTATTTTTAAACAGCCATGAAATTAAAAGATGCTTATTCCTTGGAAGGTAAGTTATGATCAAACTAGAGAGCATATTAGAAAGCAGAGACATTACTTTGTCAACAAATGTGCGTCTACTCAAGGCTATGGTTTTTCCAGAAGTCATGTATGGATGTGAGAGTTGGATGTGAAGAAAGCTGAGTGCCGAAGAATTGATGCTTTTGAACTGTGGTGTTGGAGAAGACTCTTGAGAGTCCCTGGGACTGCAAGGAGATCCAACCAGTCCATTCTGAGGGAGATCAGCCTGGGGATTTCTTTGGAAGGAATGATGCTAAAGCTGAAGCTCTAGTACTTTGGCCACCTCATGCGAAGAGTTGACTCATTGGAAAAGACTCTGATGCTGGGAGGGATTGGGGGCAGGAGAAGGGGACGACAGAGGATGAGATGGCTGGATGGCATCACCAACTTGATGGACATGAGTTTGAGTGAACTCCAGGAGTTGGTAATGGACAGGGAGACCTGGCATGCTGCGATTCATGGGGTCGCAGAGTTGGACACAACTGAGTGACTGAACTGAACTGAACTGAAACATTTTATATTTGTACTATCTCTTTCTTGTAGTAAATTATAAGAGCTTGTTGTCACAAGCTCTGTCATTAGTATCATAAAAATCATTACAGGACCCGTGTGTGTGTATGTGTGTGTGTGTATCAGGCACAAAATGAAACACAGAAAAGTTAAATAAAACAGTCTTACACACATGCATTCCATCAATATGGAAACAATGGAAACAGTGAGAGACTTTATTTTTTTGAGCTTCAAACACTGCAGATGGTGACTGCAGCCATGAAAATAAAAGACACTTGCCCCTTAGAAGAAAAGCTATGACCAGCCTAGTTCAGCTCAGTTCAGTCACTCAGTCGTGTCCGACTCTTTGCGACCCCCGTGAACCGCAGAATGCCAACCCTCCCTGTCCATCTTCAACTCCCAAAGTCTACCCAAACCCATGTCCATTGAGTCAGTGATGCCATCTAACCATCTCATCCTCTGCTGTCCCCTTCTCCTCTTGCCTTCAATCTTTCCCAGGATCAGGGTCTTTTCAAATGAGTCAATTCTTCGCATGACGTGGCCAAAGTTGGAGTTTCAGCTTCAGCATCAGTCCTTCCAATGAACATCCAGGACTGATCTCCTTTAGGATGGACTGGTTGGATCTCCTTGCAGCCCAAGTGAATCTCAAGAGTCTTCTCCAACACCGCATTTCAAAATCATCAATTCTTTGGCACTAAGCTTTCTTTAAAGTCCAACTCTCACATCCATACATGACCACTGGAAAAACCATAACCTGACTAGATGGACCTTTGTTTGCATAGTAATGTCTCTGCTTTTTAATAGGCTGTCTAGTTTGGACATAACTTTCCTACCAAGCAGTAAGTGTCTTATAATTTCATGGCTGCAATCTCCATCTGCAGTGATTTTGGAGCCCCCCAAATAAAATCAGCCACTGTTTCCATTGTTTCCCCATCTATTTAGTATGAAGTGTTGGGGCCAGATGCCATGATCTTGGTTTTCTGAATGTTGAGGTTTAAGCCAACTTTTTCACTCTCCTCTTTCACTTTCATCAAGAGGCTCTTTAGTTCTTCTTCACTTTCTGATATAAGGGTGGTGCCATCTGCATATCTGAGGTTATTGATATTTCTCTCAGCAATCTTGATTCCAGCTTGTGCTTCTTCCAGCCCAGCATTTCTCATGATGTACTCTGCATATAAGTTAAATAAGCAGGGTGACAATATACAGCCTTGACGTACTCCTTTTCCTATTTGGAACCAGTTCCATGTCCAGTTCTAACTGTTGCTTCCCAACCTACACATAGGTTTTTCAAGAGGCAGGTCAGGTGGTCTGGTATTCCCATCTCTTTCAGAATTTTCCACAATTTATAGTGATCCACAAAGTCAAAGGCTTTGACGTAGTCAATAAAGCAGAAATAGACGTTTTTCTGGAACTCTTTTGTTTTTTTTTTGATGATCCAGCGGATGTTGGCAATTTGATCTCTGATTCCTCTGCCTTTTCTAAAACCAGCTTGAACATCTGGAAGTTCACAGTTCACTTATTGCTGAATCCTTGCTTGGAGAATTTTGAGCATTATTTTACTAGCTTGTGAGATGAGTGCAATTGTGTGGTAGTTTAAGCATTCTTTGGCATTGCTTTTCTTTGGGATTGGAATGAAAACCATTATATCCACTACTGTGGGCAAGAATCCCTTAGAAGAAATGGAGTAACCATCATAGTCAACAAAACAGTCTGAAATGCAGTACTTGGATGCAATCTCAAAAATGACAGAATGATCTCTGCTCATTTCTAAGGCAAACCATTAAATATCACGGTAATCCAAGTCTATGCCCCAACCAGTGATGCTGAAGAAGCTGAAGTTGAACGGTTCTATGAAGACCTACAAGACCTTCTAGAACTAACACCTAAAAAGATATCCTTTTCATTATAGGGGACAGGAATGCAAAAGTAGGAAGTCAAGAAACACCCGGAGTAACAGGCAAATTTGGCCTTGGAGTACAGAATGAAGCAGGGCAAAGGCTAATAAAGTTCTATCAAGAGAACGCACTGGTCATAGCAAACATCCTCTTCCAACAACACAAGAGAAGACTGTACACATGGACATCACCAGATAGCCAATACCGAAGTCAGATTGATTATATTTTTTGCAGCCCAAGATGGAGAAGTTCTCTACAGCCAGGAAAAACAAGATTAGGAGCTGACTGTGCCTCAGATCATGAACTCCTTATTGACAAATTCAGACTGAAATTGAAGAAAATGGAGCAAACCACTATACCATTCAGGTATGACCTATATCAAATCCCTTATGACTATAGAGTGGAAGTGAGAAATAGATTTAAGGGACTAGATCTGATAGACATTGTGCCTGATGAACTATGGATGGAGGTTTGTGACACTGTACAGTAGATAGGAATCAAGACCATCCCTATGGAAAAGAAATGCAAAAAAGCAAAATGGCTGTCTGAGGAGGCCCTACAAATAGCTGTGAAAAGAAAGGAAGCAAAAAGCAAAGGAGTAAGGAAAAGATATACCTATTTGAATGACCAACCTAGACAGCATATTAAAAAGCAGAGACATTACTTTGACGGCAAAGGTCCATCTAGTCACAGCTATGGTTTTTCCAGTATGTGTGGATATAAGAGGTGGACTATAAATAAAGCTGTGCCCTGAGGTTTTGGTGCTTTTGAACTGTGGTGTTGGAGAAGACTCTTGAGAGTCCCTTGGACTGCAAGGAGATCCGACCAGTCCATCCTAAAGAAAATCAGTCCTGAATATTCATTGGAAGGATTGATGCTGAAGCTGAAGCTTCAATACTTTGGTCACCTGATGTGAAGAACTGACTCATTAGAAAAGACCCTGATACTGGGAAAGATTGAACACAAGAGGAGAAGGGGATGACAGAGGAAGAGATGGACGGATGGCATCACTGACTCGATGGACATGAGTTTGAGTAAGCTCTGGGTGTTGGTGATAGACAGGGAAGCCTGGCGTGCTGCAGTCCATGGAGTCGCAAAGAGTCAGACATAACTGAGTGATTGAACTGAACAACAGATACAGAATTTGAGGGACAGGGCTCAGAAAAACATTCTCTAGTCTACCATTTCTGTATTAGAAAGTAATTTTGGCTCTTTGAAATTGTGTGATATTTGCTGCAATGGTAGTGAGCAACTAGCTAAGGGAATGAAAGTCATGGGAAAGGAAGAATTGTCTTGATGCTTATGCTGGAGATATGTCTATGGGCTACTGAGACTGGGCATGGTCTATTCAAAGTGAATTACAAAATATCTTGTCAAAGTCCTGTCTTAAAGAGCTCTGCTCTTTTCCAGTTAAAGCAGGCTGTTATACCAATTCAGATAGTATGTATGGTCAGGGAACACGTGATAGTTTTCCACTGATTTCATTTTTAGGAACAAGTTTCTAATACAAGCAGGGCATATATCTCTGCTTTTAATTCCAGTAGTGTTAAGTCACTTGACTTGCTTCTACCACTTGTACTGATACCTTCTGTCCTACCTACTGGGTTCCCTTAAATTTCTTGCAGAGAGAAGAAAATGTTGTCTCCTCTGCTTTTCTCTGTTATCTGTGAAATGAGCAGGGACTGCTGCCTAACAGTCTCCTCTGACCACCAAATACTGGAGTGGGTAGACATTCCCTTCTTCAAGGATCTTCCTGACTCTGGGATTGAATCGGGGTCTCCTGAATTACAGATGGATTCTTTACCATCTGAGCCACCAGGGAAGCCTTGAAATGAATATGCACTTATGTCAAAAATATATATTGGCTTTTATTGCTATTGATTATGAAAATTAAAGCAAACAAGTAACAAAATCAGCAAATATTGGTCTATATTGAAAGGCAAAATAATTAGAACTCTCTCTTTTCTCTTTTACCTTTATTAACTTAGCCCTTTTAGTTAAACACACACACATGCACACACAAAGCCAAGGACTCTTTACTTCCAAATGTTGTTAAGTTTTATATTATTACTTAAATATGTACAAATAAAACTTATTTCACTTCTAGCTCTGAAACTCTGTGAAACCACAATTTCAAATTAAATACTAAAACTTCCCACTAAACCAATAAATTTCAAGTTAACAGCATTAACTTTGTATACATTTTTGGATTTTTTTTTAAAAGAACAAATACCAATGAACTTTAAATTATGAAATGGTGGTTTTTCACTTTCTCATCCCATTTTGAGCATGTTGACCTATAATTTGAGTATAATTTTATCACTGCCAGTTTTTGGCCATTAAAAAAACAACAGTTTTAACTATCAGGGAAGTGTTTGCAGATACAGTGAATTGAACTGTATTCAATAAAATACAATAACAATTTTGCAGTGTGAAATCCTTTATCATATATCATCATAATTACTTGTATAAAATTAAATGTAACAACACATCTGCTATTGAAATGATTATGGTATGAAACCTACAGAACAGGTCTATTGAGTTTTGCAGAGTTTAAAGACTATGTGCTATTTGATGACTTAATTTCCCCACTACTCATCCTTATGTAAATTGCTGGAAAAGCTTTATTTACACAGCTTGCCATGAGGTAATTTGTCCTTTACTTGGGGCCAATGCAAATGTAAACTCTAGAAATGCAATAAAGCAGCAGAACATGATCATAATTTGACAATGTACACAATCTGTGATATGATTATATATATTTTCAGACTATATAAATGTTCAGAAATAAATTTTAAAAATTCAATAATATTTGTAAAACTAACAAGTAAATCTCTAGGAATAATATGTATAGTAATTCTTTCATATATATCCACTCCTTGGCACTTCCTCATTATCTTAGTCCTATTATGGCAAAATTTATGTATAAAATGCTAAGTCATTTAAGATTTCTCCAGTTTCAAATGTTATTTATAGCTTAAGTTAGATCCAAATTAAAATAAGAGCTTTACTGTTTTCCACAGGAAATATCTACTTAGGTCATTTCCTAGCAGTTACACAATTCAAAGTAAACTAAATATATCTTAAATATCTGTAGAAAAAGTTGGTTTGGGGAAGAGAAATGAAGCATAAGACTTGCTGCTGAATTGGAATTATTTGCTAATTAATCAACAAAATATACAATAAAGGTTGCTAGATTATCATGTGACATGCACTGGGACAATTTTGTCATGATATATCTTCATTGATTTTGCTTTCAAACCTCTGGAAATGTCAACACAAGAAATAAACTGGTGAGGTTCTACATAATATAATTCTATTTATGCTTTATTTTCATTGTTTCACCCTCTTTTCAATACATTATAAAGTCTATATATGTTCAATGGTAAAATATATTTTATATATTTCAATGAATGAGAAAACAAAGATAGTGATAGTCTCTATAAATCTCAATGCATGATTTATTGATCAAGATGTATAAATATTACAACATGGGGTTTCCAATTAAAATTAATGTAGAGGAGAATATCCTATTTTACTTTTTTTATGACTTAATCCCATTGGAATTTAGATTTCTAATTGGCTAAAAAATTGTCCTTTCACAGCACTACTATATATTATGGGACAGATTACTTGAGTAAACATGAAAACACAAGCATTTTTTATATACATTATGTCCTATACTATAATGTATGCAACTAGCTCATGCTATATCAAACTTTAACAAGTTAGTGATCCTTTAATCTTTGGCAACCTGTTTCTACAAAGTAGTTAGTTTCTACTCAAACTCTATCATATGGCTGTGATTCTAATATTGTTGTCAGAAATGGAAGTTTGGTATTGTATATTCTACACAGTTTCTAGACAAAATTAGATGCAATGCTTTATCAAAAATGATAGAAAGTCTCAAGTTCTGAGGCTACATAATAATATGTATGTGAAATAAAGCATGTAGGAGCAAGGTAAAAGAACAGAAATTTGGTAAAGTTAAAGTAAGAGTAAATTCTTATTTTTTATATCAAGTAATTCCTGTGAGCAACAACTTTTAAAGTAGCATTGGAAAATGGTGGCTACAATCCATCTCATTATCTCCCAGACTTGTTTAATTCATGCTTTTGGAGGATTTTTGTTTCAATAAAATGAACTTCTGACTTAATAATTTGAAAAGGAAATACAATGCCACTGTGTTTTTTGTTTAATTCCACATTTAAAACAAAAGCGACCAAAAGCAAGATTTTAGTAAGATTTGTCAGTATCAATGAAAACACGAAAATGAGGCATTTATTGTCTGAAACATAGTGAACTTTTAGATGATCAGTTCAGTTTAGTTCAGTCGCTCAGTAATGTCCGACTTTACGACTCCGTGAACTGCAGCATGCCAGGCCTCCCTGTCCATCACCAACTCCTGGAGTCCACCCAAACCCATGTCCATTGTGTCAATGATGCCATCCAAACATCTCATCTTCTATCATCTCCTCTTCCTCCTGCCCTCAATCTTTCCTAGCATCAGAGTCTTTTCAAATGAGTCAGCTCTTTGCATCGGGTGGCCAAAGTATTGGAGTTTCAGCTTCAACATCAGTTCTTCCAATGAACACCCAGGACTGATCTCCTTTAGGATGGACTGGTTGGATCGCCTTGCAGTCCAAGCAACTCTCAAGAGTCTTCTCCAACAACACAGTTCAAAAGCATCAGTTCTTCGGTGCTCAGCTTTCTTTTATAGTCCAACCTCACATCCATACATGACTACAGTAAACCATAGCCTTGACTAAGTGGACCTTTTTAGATGATTAGAACAAATTTAATCTTGGAGTCCAGAAAATGTAAGTTACTTGTGTAACCCACTTTAGTTTAGCTGTTTCATTCTTTTTTTTTTTCTTTTTGTCCTAATAAAATGACATATAAAAGAAAATGAATGGATCATATTTATAAACTATGTTGCTAACATATTGCTGAATTTAAGGTATAGATTAAGTACTTTAGCAAGCAGTTTTTCTGTTTGCCTATCTATCTATCTATGTATTTATTTGGCTGTCTCAGCAGCAGCATGTAAGGTCTTCGTTGTGTGCTGCCACAATGATTGTGATGCGCTGGATACATTGCTCCACCACATGTGGGACCTTAGTTCCCAAATCAGCCATCCAACCCACATCCTTGCATTTCAAGATAGGTTTTTGACCACTGGACCATCAGGGGAGTTTCTCAAATGGCTTCTTAAAAGCAAGATTTTCTTTCAAAGTTTGGTGGAAAGTGCATCAGTGGCAAGGGAGGTGTCGCAAAGGGTGGATCTGAGCAATAAATCAGTATGTTGTACTAAAGATTTCAACCTCTAGATGAGTTTAATTGTTGATGCTTCTTCAGGACCACCATTTTACACCCTGCTTCCCTCTATACAGCCTTTTAAGGTTTACATCATTATCTTAAAATTTGCTTCTCACCCTTCCTCAGTTGTAGGCCTTTCAGCCTTCAGTGACTTATAGAAACTATGTCTCTAGTAAACCTTATGGCACGTGCTAACTTAAAGGTATTTGTAAAGTCAGAATGGAAAGATTTTTCCACACTATATGAAACTAAAATTTATTACTGAATAATCAATCCAGTGATATAAAATGGGGTCTATTCTCTCTCCATTGCTCCAAAGAAACATAACTTTAAGTAAACAATTTGATTTAAAGATTTTTCAAATTTGCACACTAACATAGTCAACATACTTCTCTCCCTCCCCTTCCACCCCCCCCACTTAAATTACCCATGCTCTAGGAAATAATGTACAGACATAAATGTACAGTAACAGTTATAAAAAAGAATGGGGGTAGTGATTTCCAAATTAATTTGATCAAACAATGAAATCAAACTTTATAACTCATGCCAATATCTGCTTAATCTTAGACTGAGTTAGTTATTTTATTGGCCTATGTGACTTGACAAAATTAAACAGATTCTCTAATCTCTGTTCTTGTTTTTGCACTGCAAAAATCATACTCCAAAGAAAATGAATCAACACAATACACTTTAAAATAAGATTTGTTGTTGTGTAGTTTTGGGGAGAGGTCAGCAAGACATTTGACTCTGATTTGATCCTCAATCTGAACCCAGGCAATTGGAAGATCCTCAAACTCATTAGTGCCCTTAGAATGTGCTTTCTACTTACTCTCCCTACTCCTGGAAGCTGCCCCAAGGATACAGCCTTGAGATAATCATGGGTGCGATCATCTGGATGATATATGTGACTGAGCCCAGTTAAAGGTTCTCAGAACTTTAAGATTTTGATGTATGGATATGGAAATCTATCTTACATTTACCCAAGACAAGCTTATAACTAAATTCCTTTGCTTATTAAGCCTGCCAACCTAGAGTGGTCTATTGCCTTCTTTGGTCTCCCTTTCCTCCAAGTATGGGGCTGGTTTCAGATTACATTTGGAAGTTTTCTAGGAGGCTAAGTCTCAACCACCATCTTAGGTGTAAATATATTGCTGATAAACGTAAATGCATTTCTAAGAGTTTTTATTTGCTTACCCAGTTCAAGAGCTACAAACTCTGTCCTCAGGAGTCAATTATACTATTAATAATTAAACAGAATTATATAAGCTATTAAAACTGCAAATATTATAGTTGATCATGTTCTCTTTTACCCAGAACAAATTCACTTCACTGCAAGCCAAAATATTGAAATAAACTAATTGCCTTATTCTTTTCTTCCTCAGAAGTGAATTTTGCATATATAATACCCAAATCACTTTATTTTTATACAGATCACTGCTTTCAAGAGATCAAAGGATTTTTCTTAAAATGTAATTTTAGCAATGCTTGCAACACCCACTAAATTTTCTGGTAACTAATCATATTCTGCTTTACAGGATACAAAATGCCAGTTGTAGAGCTAAAATAGACTATCTTTCTCTGTTCTCTCTTACAAACATAACTGTCTCCCATCTCATTTGGTTAACTCTTTAGCACTCTGAATTACCCTGCCTAAATATGAGACTCGGGATATTTTTGATAAAAAATGAAATGCTAAATACAATATAACTTTGCAAATCGTTATTGAACTCACCCACTCCGGATACCTCCGTGAATCCAGGATGATAGTCAGTTGCTACTCCCTCCTGTACCAGGTCTTGGAATGTTGACATCATGTGCAGCAAGAGATACAGATAGGGGATGAAACGAATCACTCTGTTTCTCTGTTATAAAAATGAAAACTCGAGTTTCTATTTTAAAATCCTTTCTCTATTCTTTTAGAAATAGTGACTCTTTTACTCCTGTCATTGAAGTGAACTTCCAAAATGTACCTCTTTGTTGAACAGTTGCACAAACATCATCATTAACATATATTTCTGTCATCAGAAGTTGAACAACTAAGGAGAATGAGAAACATGCCATTTCTCAAATTTGAAGTCAAAGATTGGGTCTTTCATTAATTTGATGATCTTCACTTTCAAATATCTTATACTTTGAAAAAGATCAATATTCAAATTTGTTTTACGTCTGTAATAAAGTATTGACTCAAATATAGCTTTGTTATTCACCAGCTGTGTAACTATGGTTATGTGTCTTGAATCTCAGTTTTATGATCTATAAAACAGGGGTTCAAAATCATGAAGATGTTGTAGGGATAAAATATAGCCACATGAGAAAACTTTAACCTAGTCACTGGCACCTTTTCAATGCGAGGTAATTTGTAGGCTGTTTTCACAGTGGATCATATATATACTAGACTATTTCACACTTTAGAAATTGAGACATCTCAGATATAATTTATGATATACAATTTTTAAATAAATTTTAAATCTTGGTGAAATGTGTTTGGAACTACTGTGCCAATGTGAGTTCTCTTTAAGCCACATTTCAAAATCATAGAAGAAGCTTTTGTTTAGGTAAGGTTTATTTTCTGTCTAATAAAAGTTAAAAAGTAAATGTCACCATTCAGTTGGGATGGCCAACAAGAGCAAGAGAGAGAAAATATTGAGAGAGAACGCAAGTGAGCCAAACAGGTGTGTAGGATTCTGCCAACATACTTTGCACAAGGCTGGTGGCCACATGGAAGCTTGAGCCCCAACACTTTACTTTACAAATCTATTGTGTACAACAAATAGTTTCCCTTAGCATTTCAAGTGTCAAGCCTGAAAATAAAAGAGTTAGAAGTCTTTTACTAAAACCAAAGATGGCTACTAATAAAATATTAACAAGAACAAATCTATACTAAACACAAACAGCCATCTTTCAGTAATATAGGCAGCTATCCATGAAAATGTAAGTCAAGCAGAAAGAGAAAATTCATGAAAATCAACAATCAGTACTCTTGAGATTGTTTCTACCAATATTTTGTAATTTGACAGAGCTTTTTTGAAACTGTAACATCATGATATACTGAGTTCATGTATGCAGCTTACAATAAACTGAAAGCCAAATACCTTATAAAGTAGTCATTGTCCTTACTTTTAAAGACAATTAAATTTTGAGATTTGAGTATTATTAAAGTTTCTATTTCTTAAGATAGATAACGTGTAAAGTAAAAACTAGTCTCTCTTTTGTGTGTATTACAATGAACTTGGCCGTTTTGCTACATAATCTTCAATCTCCAAACTCCATAAATCAGTCATTTAACTACATTTCACAGCTGAGGAATCCAAAACTCAGAATGATTATAAAGTTTGCCTCAGAATATAAGAAATAACATTTGTAACACTAAAATATTTTTATTCCAATATGTATTGCTGTTTTAATTCAGAAAATATAAGCTTTCTTCTTTGCTGTTATCCATCATTGTTTAATATAAAAAGATTACAAATCTTTACTAGCCTGATTGTGATTTTGAGTAATTATCCCATGTAACTATAAAAGAAACATGAAATTTGTTTCTTGATATTTTCTAAAGACTATTTCTTTACTTCTTTATAATGATTTTCATAGGCCTTATTCATATAATAAAATACCCATCAGAAATTCTGTGGTGCTCCCAAAGGAGAAAACAATAACAACCCCCAGTTGAACAGTCATAGTATTTATTTCCTCTATTACATGCTCTATCATGTTTGACAATCTGATCTTTAAAACTTAATAATATATCATGTACATTTTTCTGTCTCAACTTATATTCTAAATAAGTAGCTTTTATATTTTACTGGTAGAATTCTTTGTACAAACAAATCTGAAGGAGGACTCTAATAGGTACCAGAGTAGATACAGACCTGTTCTGGAGGAAGTGAGGAAGGGGAAAGTCATGTTCCTTGACATAGGTGCTGCTTACCTCTCCCCACCATGGCTACCTGAACATCCTCTGTGGATTTCATGAGAGTTCTTTGAAAATTCTTCTTCATCATTTTGTTTAGTAACAGATTATGATCCAACTAATTGCAGGCATGCATGTGCATTCTAAGTGGCGTCATTAGTGTCTGAATCTTTGCGACCTTGTATACTGTAGCCCCCCAGGCTTTCTATCCATGGGGATTCTCCAGGAAAGATTCCTGGAGTGGGTTGCCCTGCCCTCCTCCAGGGGATTTTCCCAACCCAGGGATCAAACCGCATCTCTTACCTCTCCTGCATTGGCAAGTGGGTTCTTTACCACTAGCACTACCTGGGGAGCCCTCCAACAAGTTGGAAATCCCTTAAGTTATTTCAAGAAGCCAAAACTATTTGGGAGACTAACAAATAATAAAAATAATGATGAAAATAATTATTATTGAAAAGAGAAATAAGAACTAATGTTTATTAACCACTTAAAAATAAAACTAATAACTAAATTATTTCTATTCAAAAAGAATGATTGTTATCCCCTACTCTGAAAATGAAGAACTCATGGCTTAGAAAGGTAACTAACTTGTTTAACATCACACACTTAGTACGTCATGAAGTCACATTTAGCAAATAACACTATAAAGACAGTGCTGCACTCAAAATGCAAGCAAATTTGGAAAATTCAGCAGTGGCCACAGGACCGGAAAAGGTGAGTTTTAATTCCAATCCCAAAGAGAGACAATGCCAAAGAATATTCAAACTACTGCACAATTGCACTAATCTCACATGCTACCAAGGTAATGCTCAAAATTCTCCGGATAGGCTTTAATGGTACATGGACTGAGAACTTCCAGATGTTCAAGCTGAATTTAGAAAAGGCAGAGGAACCAGAGATCAAACTGCTAACATCCACTGGATCATAGAAAAATCTAGAGAATACCAGAAAAACATCTATTTCTCCTTTATTGTCTATGCCAAAGCCTTTCACTGTGTGGATCATAGCAAAGTGTGGAAAATTCTTCAAGAGATGGAAATACCAGACCACTTTACCTGCCTCCTGAGAAATGTGTATGCAGATCAAGGAGCAACAGGTAGAAACAGACATGAACAATGAACTGGTTCCAAATTGGGAAAGAACATCAAGGTCGTATATTGTCATCCTGCTTATTTAACTAATATGCAGAGTACATCATGCAAAATGCCGGGATGGATGAAGCACAAGCTGGAAACAAGTTTGTTTGCTGGGAGAAACATTAATGACCTCAGATATGCAAATGACACTACCCTTATGGCAGAAAGTGAGGAGGAACTAAAGAGCCCTCTTGATGAAAATGAAAGAGGAGAGTGAAAAAGCTGGCTTAAAACTCAACATTCAAAAAATTAAGATCATGGCATTCATATGAATTGTGAATATTCATTGGAAAGACTGATGCAGAAGCTGAAGCTCCAATATTTTGGCAACCTGATGAGAAGAGCTGACTCATTAGAAAAGACCCTGATGCTGGGAAAGATTGAAGGTAGGAGCAGAAGGGGACAACAGAGGACGAGATGGTTGGATGGCATCACTTGCTCAATGGATATGAGTTTGAGCAATCTCCAGGCGATGGTGAAGGACAGGGAAGCCTGGCATGCTGCAGTCTCTGGAGTCGCAAAGATTCAGACATGACTGAGTGTCTGAACAACAGCAACAACTGTAAGAAAACAATAATGCTTTTTGTTTTCTCATAGCTAAAACTTTTGTGCACACAATTTATGATTTCTTAAGAGGAATGTGTAGAAATGAAAATCCTTCTCACTATATGAGAATACTGAATTCCCATGCCTACACCACCTGGAAATTTATATAATAATGTAATGCATTATCAATACAATAAAATATTTACCAGTTTGACAAATGAAGATACCTCATTGTTTTAAAAAATAATTAATATATAATTGAATATATTAATACAAGATAAATACAAAGCAAAAATATGCAATGTGTAAAGTAGTTTATTGACTCTCACATGAGTTACATCATTTAAGCTTTATAAAACATTTAAGGAAACTGAAGTTCAAAGAGATACATTTTTAATTCAATTGGGTGACATCTCTAGTAAATGTCAAACTTGGAACTCAGACTTATGACTGCTCATATTTGAATCCCAGGCACTGAATCATTATGCTTTCTGAATATTTTAATGACTGATGACAATGAAAATTTTGTTATGATCATTACCCAAATACATTTTAACTTATGATTTGCTGTGTCTATTGACCATTTGAATATTTGAATTCTTATTGATTGGCAATACTGCTTATGCATGATAATTAAGTTGCAGCAAATGTTACAAATGTACTATCTATTCTTTCATTTGCATTTTAAAGCAGTTAATGGTGCTTCCTGACATATAACCATTTTTGATTTTTCACATTGTCAAACCTAGTGCTGTATTTTCTGAAGGTTTACCTTTATGGTTATGATAGCAAAATTATACAAACATACTCCATAGTTTCATTCTAGTAACTTTATGACTTAGCTTTCTACATTACATTATTTATCCAAAATTTATTCTGATATATAGCATGTCGCAATGACCTCATTTTAAGATAATTCCCCATCTGTTCTAACATATTATGCTGAGTATATCATCTTTTCTCTTTTGTTCTTTTTATAGCTTTGTCTCTTCTAGTACCACTGATTTTTATTTGCTGTTTTTTAAAAATATATTGTGCTATCTACTAAGGAAAGTTGTATCTAATTAATAATTATTTCAAAATGTTTTTGTCCATATTCTATCCTTTGTCATTATTCCAGGTTGTTTTAAATCTATTTATTAAATTACAACAAAGTTCCCATAGCATTTTCATTAAAACTTTAAAACATATATTAATTTTGAAAGATTTGACAGCTTTAAACTAGACAACTTTTATAAATACTACATACTTCATGCTATTTATACTTTCATCTTTCTTAACGAAATATTACCTTTTCCATTATACATGCAATGCCTGTTTCCTGCTAGGTTTATACTTTTGTCATGCTTACCATATTACTTAAGATATGTTCACTGCTTTTGTTTAAATAGATTACCTCATAAACTCATAACTCACGTCTTAGTCTCTTTCTTTCCTTCCTTCTTCCTTACATTTTTCCATCTTATGCAATTTTCTTTGACAATGGTTATTATTTATAACAACAAAACTTGCTTCTTTTTCTTGCCTTATTGAATTGCCTGAAGTCTTGTGTTACATGTTAATCTTGGGGCCTTTTTTTCCCAGCATTCTAATATGAGGAAAAACATACCAATTCTACTCATAACCAGGTGGCACTAGTGCTAAAGAATCTGCCTGCCAAAGTAGGGGACTCAAAAGACCCAGGTTCAATCCGCAGATTGGGAAGATCCCCTGAAGGAAGAAACGGCAACCCAAGCCAATATTCTAGCCAGGAAAATCTGATGGACAGAGGAGACTGTCAGGGTACAGTCCATGGGGTTACAAAGAGTCAGACACAACCGAGCATGCACCCAGGCAGGCAAGCACTCACAGGCTCATAAGCACATGTACAGTGCATGTGAGGTTGCTTCAGTCATGTCAGACTTTTTGTAGGCATGGGAAACTATATGGTTATTTCTTAAAGCTTGACATGCAATTCCATAATTAAGTGCAACTTTCCTTTAGACTTTCAGAGATTTTATTAGTACCCTGCTTATAGTTCTGACAAAATAATTTTTTTTCCTCTTGATACTGAATGGGAGATGGCAAATAATTAATAGGTGAAAGGAAAGAACAGACAAGTAAGTTGGGAAATACATAGGACATTATATTTATGGTATTGATTATTGATGAAATGCCATTTAGTGGAAAATCCAAATTTATTAGTCCCTAGACATACCTTGAATTTTAAATATAACACATTACTAGCTTTCATTGACAATCATCACTACCATATGAATGATTTAACAACAACAACAAAAATACTTGTAGTATTTTGTACGAGTTTCTTTGGTTATTTCTACCACTATTTATACCAAAGTGCTCAAATTAGTGCAAGGGATCCCTGGTGGCTCAGATGGTAAAGAGTCTGCCTGCAATGTGGTGACCTGGGTTCAATCCCTGGTTTGGTAAGATCCCTTGGAGAAGGAAATGGCAACCCACTCCAGTATTCTTGCCTGGAAAATCCCATGGACAGGGTTGCCTAGTGGGCTACAGTGCATAGGGTTGCAAAGACTCAAACATGGCTGAGCAACTTTCATATACATACATACACTGAACATTAGTGATGACATCAGTACTTTTCTACTCCTTGTATATTTACTGAAAATCATTTCACACTTAATTCTATTTTATAGGACTAACTTCTGACTTGAAATGGATATGCTTTATTATGTTAAGTATATGCTTTAATTTTTAGTAACTCCATACTGAAGATTTGTTGGGACTTACTATGATAACTGAAAGGATTTTTCTTCTTTAACCTACGTATGTGATGCTAAGATTTTATAACATTCAATCATTATAGAATCCCTGAAACAATGATATTAGGGCTAGGGAAGTATTTTTTAATGCTGGAATTGACAATAATTTGTTTAAGAGCATTGCATTCTTATACTTAAATAAAACTGAGCTCTGCTTTATTTGTGTACTCTGCTTTTAGACTTTGGCAGTGTTATGCAAATCTTGACAATAAATTGGAGAGGTTGCTCCACTGACTATGATGAGGTAATTAGTGCTATATTTGTCCTCCTACTCAGACAGGTAGAAAAGAAACAAAACAAAACAACAAATAAACAAACATTTCCACACAGAATCGCTGAGAGTGAAGAATTTTAATTCTTGAGAAGAAGAAAAAAGCCTGACATTCTGCTTGGAGGAAACTCCTGGACCTGAAGACCTGAGGGGCAAACTCAAACAAAGCATGGTCATCACACTGAGTAGAGGAGGCAAAGATCAGAGCTAAAAAATGTTAGATATTATATATAAATATATATATAAATGTAAATACACGTATATTAATGTAAATACTATATATTAGGGTTTCCCTGGTGGATCAGACGGTAAAGCGTCTGACTGCAATGCAGGAGATCAGGGTTCTATCCCTGGGTTGGGAAGATCCCATAGAGAAGGAAATGGCAACCCACTCCAGTATTCTTGCCTGGAAAATTCCATAGACTGAGGAGACTGGTAGGCTACAGTCCCTGGGATAGCAAAGAGTCGGACATGACTGAGCGATTTCACTTTCACTTTCACTATATATTAAGTACATATATATATGTAATCTAGAAAAATGATATCGATGAACCTATTTGTGGGGCTGGAATAGAGACACAGATATAGGGAGCAGACTTGCGGATGCAGTGGGGGAAGGAGAAGGTGGGACGAACTGAGAGAGTAGCATTGACATATATATATATATATATACTGCTGCTGCTGCTGCTGCTGCTGCTGCTGCTGCTGTGTAGCTTCAGTCGTGTCCGACTCTGTGTGACCCCATAGACCGCAGCCCACCAGGCTCCTTTGTAAAATAAAGAGCTAGCTGCTGCATAGCACAGGGAGCTCAGTTCCATGCTCTGTAATGACTTAGAGAGGTCATTTGGGGTGGGTAGGAGGGAATTCAAGAGAGAGGAGATAAATGTATACTTATAGCTGATTAACAATGTTGTACAGCAGAAACCGATACAACATTGTAAAGCAATTACCCTTCAATAAAGTGTTGTGACAGATGGCATTTGTGGGTTAGTATCTAAAAGAATAAGAAATATATACCCTGGAGCTCTGTGACAACCTAGAAAAGTGGGATAAGGGTGAGGTAGAAGGGAGATTTAAGAGGGAGGCGATATGTACATATACATACATTTACGTAGGCTTCCCCAGTGGCTCAGAAGTAAACATTCCACTCAGCCTGTAATGCAGAAGACACAGGTTCGATCCCTGGGTCAGGAAGATCCCCTGGAGGAGAGTAGCAACTCAGTTCAGTATTCTTGCCTGGAGAATCCCATGGGTAGAGGAACCTGTTGGTCACAAAGAATTGTACATGACTGAAGTGACTTTGCATGCATGCATACATGCACTTATGACTGATTCGAGTTGTATGGCAGAAACCAACACAATACTGTAAAGCGATGATCCTCCAATTAAAACTAAAATACACACACATACACACACCAGAACCTATACAGAGAAAAAGCTGTGGAAACATGCACATGGCTATCTTTAACTTTTGTCAAACACCCAAGCTCCGTTTGGCTACTTTTGCCAAATACCAAAGGATACACCAGGCTATGCAAGAAACTACTAGAGAATGCATAAGCTGAGCAATCCTCAGAAGCAATACACTGCTGTTTGACAGCTGAGGTGCATGCATGCTCAGTCACTCAGTTGTGCCTGACTCTTTGTGAGCCTATGGACTGCAGCCTGCCAGACTCCTCTCTCCATGGAATTTTTCAGGCTAGAATACTGGAGTGGCTTGCCATTTCCTCCTCCAGGAGATCTTCCTGACCCAGGGGTAGAACCAGGGTCTCCTGCACTGTAGGCAGATTCTTTACACCAGAGTTGTCGTGAATATGGGATTAGTTTAACCTCTTTGTCTGTCCTTTACTGAAAGCTTGGCATGCTCTCCAAGCTCTGTCCACTTTGGCTGATAGTTGATATTCCACCAGCCAGAAAGGGGAGAGTTTGGTAAACATTCAGAACTTCCAGTAAAAGACACACAAGGAAAAACTTTATGGGGTTAAACTAGTTCCATAGTCATGACAACTCTAGACTCATCATAACAAAACTTAAAAACAAACTTCGCAAGGACCAACCTGATTCTAAAGTAACTTAACTCTCTACTGAAATAGCAATATTAACTGAGAACAAAAACTAGATACTAAACAATGTTAGAATCAGTAGATTCAGTATGCAACCCCCAAAAATAACTAGATGTGTAAATGAAGCAGGAAAATTTGGCCAATAAATGGGAGAAAAATAAATCTTAGAATGTGAGAGAAAATAGGATTAGCAGAAAAGGACGTTGACACAATTTTGAAAGAGATGTATAAAGTTTGAGAAGTTTCAACACATGATTTCAAGATTTACTATAAAGTTTCAATAAACAATATCATTGCATTCACATGAGGATAGATAAATAGATCAATGAAAAATATTGGAGCTTCAGCATAGTCCTTCCAATGACTATTCAAGATTAGTTTCCTTTAAGATTGACTGGTTTGTTCTCCTTGCAGTCCAAGGAACTCTCAAGAGTCTTCTTCAACACCACAGTTCAAAAGCATCAACTTCTTGGCACTCAGTGTTCTTCATGGTCCACTCTCACATCCATACATGACTACTGGAAAACCCATAGATTTGATTATATGGATCTTTGACAGCAAAATAATGTCTCTTCTTTTTAACATGCTGTCTAGGTTTCCCATAGCTTTTCTTCTAAGGAGCAAGCATCTTTTAATGTCATGTGTGCAGTCACCATTTGCAGTGATTTTGGAGTCCAAGTAAATAGTCTTTCACTGTTTCCACTGTTTCTCCATCTATTTGCCATGAAGCGATGGGACCACATGTCATGATCTTAGTTTTTTGAATATTAGGTTTTAAGCTTCTTTTTACTCCCTTCTTTCACCTCCATCAAGAGGCTCTATAGTTCCTCTTCACTTTCTGCCATAAGGATGGTATCATCTGCATATCTGAGGTTATTGGTATTCTCCTGTCAATTTTGATTCCAGCTTGTGCTTCATCCAGTCCAGCATTTTGCATGATGTACTCCGCATATTATGTTAAATGTGCAGGGTGACAATATGCTGTCTTGATGTACCCATTTCCAAATTTTGAACCAGTCTATTGTTCCATGTCTGGTTCTAACTGTTGTTTCTTGACCTGCATACAGGTTTCTCAGGAAGTAGGTAAGGTGGTTTGGTATTCCCATTTCTTGAAGAATTTTCCACAGTTTGTTGTGATTCGCAGTCAGACTTTAGCGTAGTCAATGAAGCAGATGTATATGTTTTTCTGGAATTCTCTTGCTTTTTCTGAGATCCAGTGGATTTTGGCAATTTGATCAGGGTTTCTCTGTCATTTCTAAATGCAGCTTATACATCTGGAAGTTCTTGGTTCATGTGTTGTTGAAGCCTATATTGGAGAACTTTGAGCATTACTTTGCTAGCATGTGAGAAAGTGCAACTGTGAGTTATTTTGGACATTCTTTGTTATTGCCTTTCTTTGGGGTTGGAAGGAAAACTGACTCTGTCCCATGGCCACTGGCTGAGTTTTCCAAATTTGCTGGCATATTGAGTGTAGTACTTCAACAGCATAGAATTTGAAGTAGCTCAGCTGGAATTCCATCACCTCTACTAGCTTTATTCATTGTGATATCCCAAGATCCACTTGTCTTCGTATTCTAGGATATCTGGCTCTAGGTGAGTGATCACACCATTGTGGCTATCTGGGTCATGAAGATCTTTTTTTTTTTTTTCTCGTATAATTCTTCTGTGTATTCTTGCCACCTTTTCTTAATATTTTTGCTTCTGTTAGATCCATACCATTTCTGTCCTTTATTGTGTCCATCTTTGCATGAAATGTTCCCTTAGTATCTCTGATTTTCTTGAAGAGATCTGCCGGGGTCCAGCCCTGGTGGATCCAGGGTGATTCGAAGGTGGGGGGATGGCATCGGCGTCTTTGGAAAAATACATATTTAATCACAGATATAGAGAGAGATTAGAAACGGATAGTGTAGTAGGAGATAGTGTAGAAAAAGAGGCTGAATAACTTGGTCTACGTGGAATAGCATCCATGCTCCAGATGGGAATTCAGCCAGAAAAACGGGAGCAAGAAAGAAGCGACATGGGGGAATCAGTCTTTCCGGAAACTGATCTCATTTTCTTTATTTTGGGGTTTGCTTATATACCTTTTGTTACATATAGGGATGAATACAGAGTCACGTGGGGGTCAGCAGTTCTGACCTTTATCAAAATCAGGTGCTTCACATAAATGTAAAAAAAAAGGTCTTAGGGATATTACATCATCTTCTGGCCATGAGTGAGACCTGCTGACATTTTATGATCCTTTCTTTCTGATAACCAAAAAACTTATTTCTTCCAAGGGTGTTTTTTCTTAAACCAGGCACCACCCTCCAAATAAAGTTACATTCCTATAGGGTGAGGGTGTAGTGAGTTACAATCAAGAAAGGAATTTATTTAACCCAAGGTTAACATGATTAATCTTAAAGGTTAATACTTATTTCTCCTATATGCTAGTTATATTAATTATAAGGGCAGGGAACATGGAGATTTAGCAGCAAACATCAGCCCAACAAATGAAATCCTTTCCCCAATGTTCCCCTTAAGATCTATTTAGTCTTAAGATAGTGATAAAGTTACATTTTTACATAGCAAGGACACAGTGATTTATAACAAAGTACAGTGATCTATTACAAAAGAGAAAATTCATTAACTCAAAAAGTCTAGTATTGCTAACCTTAAAAACTACTATATTTCCTTTTCTATATTCCAAATACATTGATTAATATATTCCCAGGTGCCTAAGGATATGGAGGCCTGGTGGCAATCATTGACTCAACAAGAAGAAAAAGCCCTATGCTAATTAAGACTCTCAAAATACTCCAAAACTCTCTATGCTGTTTATGGTTAAGAGGTAGTAAACAATCATGTGGCAGAAGTATGGATAATCCTGTCACACAAGCTAGTCTGTCAGCAGAGAGGTTTGACCTGAGACATCCTTGTCCCACCCAGAGCAGGGAATTAGCCGCAATTATTGACACAACAAATGAAAAACCCTTCACCAATATAATTCCTAACCAACCCACTATACTAATAATTTCTAACTCCCCAAAAGAATTTGCCTTCAGTAAGTGTAAAACATCTCGTGCCTCTCAGGTTGGGAGGCTGTAAACAATCACATGTGGCCGGAAGAACCTATACAGGCGGGCTAGATAACCTTCAGAGGAGTCCGTAAGCTGAAACACTCTTGTCACACCCAGGAATTTGTATTGCCTTGGAGCTGCACGTTTACTCCTTCTCCGAGAGAAGCGGTTATGGGGGAGAGCCCCCCGTAAAGTCAGAGGTGTAGGTGAGAGCATAAAACAGACTCTGGTTTGGGGGTTAGATGCTTGGAAACAGGGGATGTCCTGAGGCTTGATCACACCTTTGTGTATGCCAAGCCTCCTTCCTCATGACCTTTGCCATGGGCGGAGTTCCTCACGCTGGCCCCGGCAGAGATCTCTCATCTTTCTCATTCTGTTGTTTTCCTCTATTTCTTTGCACTGACCACCGAGGAAGGCTTTCTTATCTCTCCTTGCTATTCTTTGGGGATTTGCATTCATATGGATATACCGTTCCTTTTTTGCCTTTGCCTTTCACTTCTCTTCTTTTCTCAGCTATTTGTAAGGCCTCCTCCGGCAACCATCTTGCCTTTTGTATTTCTTCTTCTTGGGAATAGTTTTGATAACCCCCTCCTGTACAATGTCTTGAACCTCCATACATAGTTATTCAGGCAGTCTGTCTATCAGATCTATTCCCTTGAATCTATTTGTCACTTCCACTGTATAACCGTAAGGGATTTGATTTAGGTCATACCTTAATGGTCTAGTGGTTTTCCCTACTTTTTTAAATTTAAGTCTATTTGCAGGTCAGGAAGCAACAGTTAGAACTGGATATGGAACAACAGACTGGTTTCAAATAGGAAAAGGAGTATGTCAAGGCTGTATATTGTCACCCTGCTTATTTAACTTATATGCAGAGTACATCATGAGAAACGCTGGGCTGGGAGAAGCACAAGCTGGAATCAAGATTGCAGGGAGAAATATCAATAACCTCAGATATGCAGATAACATCACCTTTATGGCAGAAAGTGAAGAAGAACTAAAGAGCCTCTTGATGAAAGTGAAAGAAGAGAATGAAAATGTTGGCTTAAAGCTCAACATTCAGAAAACTAAGATCATGGCATCTGGTCCCATCACTTCATGGGAAATAGATGGGGAAACAATGGAAACAGTGGCAGACTTTATTTTGGGGGGCTCCAAAATCACTGTAGATGGTGATTGCAGCCATGAAATTAAAAGACCCTTACTTTTGGAAAGAAAGTTATGACCAATCTATATAGCATATTAAAAAAGTAGAGACATTACTTTGCCAACAAATGTGCATCTAGTCAAGGCTATAGTTTTTCCAGTGGTCATGTATGGATGTGAGAGTTGGGCTATAAAGAAAGCTGAGAGCCAAAGCATTGATGCTTCTGAACTGTGGTGTTGGAGAAGACTCTTGAGAGTCACTTGGACTACAAGGAGATCGAACCAGTCCATTCTAAAGGAGATCAGTCCTGGGTGTTCTTTGGAAGGACTGATGCTAAGGCTAAAACTCCAATACTTTGGCCACCTGATGCAGAGAGTTGACTCACTGGAAAAGACTCCAGTTCAGTCACTCAGTCATGTCCAACTCTTTGTGTCCCCATGAACTGCAGCATGCCAGGCTTCCCTGTCCAATTGGTGATGCCATCCAATCATCTCATCCTGTTATCCACTTCTCTTCCTGCCTTCAATCTTTCCCAGCATCCGGGTCTTTTCAAATGAGTCAACTCTTCCCATCAGGTGGCCAAAGTATTGGAGTTTCAGCTTCAGCATCAGTCCTTCCAATGACCTGCTAGTACTAACACACAAAAAAGATGTCCTTTTCATTATAGGGGACAGAATTCAAAAGTAGGAAGCCAAGAAATACTGGAGTAACAGGCAAATTTGCCCTTGGAGAACAAAATAAGCAGGTCAAAGGCTAGCAGATTTTTGTCAAGTGAAGGCCCTGGTCATAGCAAACACCCTGTGCCAACAACACAAGAGAAGACTACACATGGTCATCAACATATGGCCAATACTGAAATCAGATTGATTATGTTTTTTGCAGCCAAAGATGGAGAATCTCTATACAGTCAGCAAAAAATTTTAGTTCACTGATTTCTAAAATGTCGATGTTCACTCTTGCTATCTCCTGTTTGACCACTTCCAATTTGCCTTGATTCATGGACCTAACATTCCAGGATCCTATGCAATATTGTTCTTTATAGCATCAGACTTGACTTCCATCACCAGTTACATCTGTAACTAGGCATTGTTTTTGCTTTAATTCACTCACTTTAGATTAAAAAAAAAAATAGAGCTTTAGACCAGATGTGTGAATATCCAAAATCTATGGTTTGAGTGTGATGATGGCTTGATCTTTTTAAACACGTTACCACAAATAACACAATAAAGATAGTTACAATGTGGTAGGTAACCCTGTTTTGTGAAAAGATCTCTTTCAAGATACTGGCAGTTGACAGGTAGTGTCCCATTAGAAAGGTTTATAAACGATGCCTGGCAGACAGAGGCAGCTGTCTGGAGAGTCCTTTAGATTTCATATTATATCCATTCCCTTATACAGTTTATTCCATTAAGCATTTAGGAAAAGCCTGTAGGTGATAGAAAGGTACATCCAAGTCAGAATGAGAGGAAAAACAGAAAGGAGCAGGTTGAAAGAGAATACAGAGAGAAGAGATCTGAGCTATTTCTCCTTTATGGGTGACCTCACTGATTCCCTCTTGTAATACAAGCTTCCTTATACTCCCATGAGTCACATCTCTCAAAAATGGCTTTTAGGTGAAGGAAGAAAAAAGTCTGGAACAATGAAATGTTCTGATTGAACTAGAGTTAAAATCAGGCATTTCGATGTATAGCTGGCACAGCACATCCTCTCTATGGAAATGTTGGTAGGCAAGAATTCTAACACAATCATGGTTACACTTCATTTTCTGCTTTACTTTATTGCTTTGAAAACGTGAATGATTAGTCACTCAGTTGTATCCAACTCTTTGCAGCCCTTTGGACCATAGCCTGCCAGCCTCCTCTGTCCATGGGTTTTCCAGGCAAGAATACTGAAGTGTATTGCCATTTCTTTCTCCAAGGGATCTTCCTAACCCAGGGATCAAACCTGTCTCTTATGTCTCCTGCATTGCAGGCAGATTCTTTACCTGCTGAATGTGAGATACCTTCCTTTCATCAAATATATGTCAAGCACTACAACATTCATAAGATACTCCATGTCAAGATCTAGTTCACCTTTAATAACAATTTGGTTGACTGAGGAAGATATGTTGAAAGCTGTGTAGTCTTTCTTGAGATTCTATTCTACCTTCATTTTTTTTTCTGCTTTGAGCTTCAGAGAGACAGACTACAGAAATATCTCAGTAATTATAATATCTACAATTAAAGCAACACCTTGAGAGCCCAACCTTCCATTCTTTACAGATTTTTAAAAAACTTTTCTTTGAAAATTTGCTTTTAAAGTGATGAATGGATACATTACAATATCAAGGAACACTTTCTACATGAACTAAAAATACATTAATGATAGATTTATTTAGGTCATGTTAAAATTATTTCAAATGTTAATAATGGTTACATATTTGGAAGAGTTTCTCAGGGACTTTTCTTAATCTGGTTGTGGCTTAAAACATTACACTTTTTCATAATATGTGAGATAATTTAATAATGCGTCTTAGGAGCAGAAAAGTGAGCTAGATGACTCCATGATAACATCTAAACTTTCTCACTCTTGTCTCAATTACAATGTGAACTTTGCACATGTGCAAGATGAATTCTTGCCATTATTAATGTTAAAATAAATGAATGCCTATTATGGCATATATCTGAAAGGTACTGCATAGGCTTCACATAAGAGTCAATTATTTAAGATTCAAAGGATATGCACAGGAAAAATAATCACACTAAGTCTATATGTTATACATTTTGTAAGTAAAAAATCATTTGTTGTAAGGGCTTGTTTCAGTCTGTGGATCTTCACAAATGCAATTTAAAGTTTTTTTTTTTTAAACTTTATGGTGGTTACCCTAATATAACAATAGAAAACAAAATAAGAAATTTTATATCTGTTAATATACAAAATAATATTTTAGTAAAATATTTTATTTTTAAGAGATTAAATAATGATTTCAACTTTCACTAATATGGACTAATTTAAGCCACATTGTTACCAACCAATATCTATATTATAAATTAAACCAAAGTTAAGCAGTTTTATTACATATTCAATGATTATGTTTAACCTGCAAAGTTTCAAAAAAGACCATTGTGAATTTTTTATATGTAGCTTTTGTTGTGTTAAACTTCTGATTTATCATTTCTGTTTCCCTTCATTTGTTCTGTGGATTCAAGTCACTATTATACATGATCATTTTCTTAGCTCAATACTTGCTCCCAACCACCATTTTTGTGCTGTTATTGGCAAATATAGGGGCTTCCTGGTTAGCTCAGCTGGTAAGGAATCTGCCAGCAATGCAGGAGACCCTGGTTTGATTCTTGGATTGTGAAGATAAAGGATAGGCTACCTCTAGTATTCTTGGACTTTCCTGATGACTCAGTGGATTAAGAATCTGCCTGCAATGTAGAGACCTGGGTTCAATCCCTGATTGGGAAGATCCCCTGAAGGAAGGCATGGCAACCCATTCCAGTATTCTTGCCTGGAGAATCCCCATATAGGAGCATGGCTGGCTGCAGTCCATGGGGTCACAAAGAGCTGGACAGGACTGAGTGACCAAACACAGCACGCTGGCAAATATATTCCACTTCTGCATGATACAGGCTCAATAAAACATTGTGTATGCATTGTTTTATTCACTTGCTTTTTGAATCAATTAAGACAGTGAGAAAATCTACATTTCTGCTGTCTTTTATTATTACTTGATTACTACTACTGGTATTATCTGTACATCTGTAAGCTTTCAAATGAAGAATTTCCTTTAGTATTTCTTTAAAGGATGGTGAGCTTTGAAGTTGCTCAGCAGTGTCTGACTCTTTGCTACCCAGTGGACTGTAGCCCAACAGGATCCTCTGTTCATGGGATTTTCCAGCCAAGAATACTGGAATGGGTTGCCATTTCCATCTCCAGGGGATCTTCCCAACCCAGGGATCGAACCCAGGTCTCCCGCATTGTAGGCAGATGCTTTAACCTCTGAGCCACCAGGGAAGTCTGGGTGAGCTTTATCCAAAATCAAAAACCAATCAATCAATTCTGATTTTATAAAAAATCAAAAAAAGTCTTAAATTTTTTTTGTGTTGTTATTCTTTGAGTACTTTGAATATGTTTTAACCCATTGTGGTCTAGCGTTCACTTTTTCTGATATTTCAGTTCAGTCCAGTCCCTCAGTTGCATTTGACTCTTTGTGACCCCATGAACCACAGCACGCAAGGCCTCCCTGTCCATCACCAATTCCTGGAGTTTACCCAAACTCATGCCAATTGGTTGAGTTGGTGATGCCATCCAACCATCTCATCCTCTGTCATCCCCTTCTCCTCTTGCCCTCAATATTTCCCAGCATCAGGGTCTTTTCTAATGAGTCAGCTCTTTGCATTATGTGGCCAAAGTATTGGAGTTTCAGCTTCAATATCAGTCCTTCCAATAAACACTCAGGACTGATCTCCTTTAGGATGGACTGGTTGGATCTCCTTGCAGTCCAGGTTACTGTCAAGAGTCTTCTCCAACACCGCAGTTCAAAAGCATCTATTCTTCAGGGCTCAGCTTTCTCTAGTCCAGCTCTCACATTCATACATGACTACTGGAAAAATCATAGCCTTGACTAGATGGACCTTTGTTGGCAACGTTATGCTTCTGCTTTTTATTATGCTATCTAGGTTGGTCATAACTTTCCTTCCAAGGAGGAAGTGTCTTTTAATTCATGGCTGCAATCACCATCTGCAATGATTTTGGAGCCCCAAGAATAAAGTCAGCCACTGTTTCCCCATGTATTTGCCACGAAATGATGGAACCGGATGTCATGAGCTTAGTTTTCTGAATGTTGGGCTTTAAGCCAACTTTTTCACTCTCTTTCACTTTCATCAAGAGGCTCTTTAGTTCTTCTTCACTTTCTGCCATAAGCGTGGTGTCATCTGCATATGTGAGGTTATTGATATTTCTCCCAGCAATCTTGATTCCAGCTTGTGCTTCTTCCAGCCCAGCATTTCTCGTGATGTACTCTGCATAGAAGTTAAATATGCAGGGTGACAATATACAGCCTTGATGTACTCCTTTTCCTATTTGGAACCAGTCTGTCGTTCCATTTCCAATTCTTATTGTTGTCCCTGACCTGCATATAGGTTTCTCAAGAGGCAGGTCAGGTGGTCTGGTAATCCCATCTCTTTCACAATTTTATGATAAGGGGTCTGTTAATTTTATTGGGCTTCCCTTGTAAATGATGCGTCATTTTTCTTTTACTGCCTTCAAGTTGTTTCTGACTTTTGGTATTTTAATTATGGTATATATGTTTGTGAATTTCTTTGCCCTTACCTTTCTTGGAGTTATTAAATTTCCTGGATGTATACATTATTGTTCTACAACAAAATCTGAACCTTTTCAGCCAACATTTCATTGAATGTATTTTATCTTTCTTTCTTTCATCTCTGTTTTTGATATTTCCATTATGTGTGTGTGTTGTGCTTAATGTTGTTCACATTTTTCTGAAGTTTTCTTCTTTTCTCTTCAGCTCGCATTGCTTTAATTGATCTATTTTCAAGTTCACTAATGTGATCACCCACTATTGAGATCCAGTAATTGTTAGTTGTTGGCTTTATCATTTTCAACAATGCTCTGGATCATAGATTGCTTCACAGACTAATTCAAATGTAGGTTCCTTTGAAGGAATGGTTGCAAATGTCAGTATTTGTGATTTGTTCTACTCCAGGAAGTCTCCTCCAAGCCGTTTCTCTTTCTCAGGTTCTTTTTGGCAAATGAGCCAGTCAAATTTAGCATATATCTTTAATACATTTATGACTCTCTTTCCAACTTCCTTTCACCACATCCTCTATTGTTTCTAAGAGTATATTTAAACCTTCCATTTCTCTACACCCTACTACAAAAGCAGTTTGTCATTTTTGGAAGAAACCAAGAACTATCTCCTTCTATGATTTTCTTTTTCTTCCACTGCCATGGAAGCTATGCAAAAAATGTCCTCTCCCATCTCTTAGACTCAGTTATTTGTAAAGCAGTTTAGAAACAGTGACATCCCCATCTTCTGAAGAAAAGTAGACCTCCAATTGGGAAGTGGGAATAGAGTCAGTCTTGAGTCCTTGTCTGCTACTAATCTTATGCAGAGTTTCCATTTGATTGAGCTAGGAAGGGGGTGAGCAAGGAAGTTTTTGTTCAAATATTATAGCCTCTCACTGCTATTATGAAACTTTAGTAGACTTTTAAAAATAAATATTTCTTTACTGGCTATAGTCTTTAATACAATTTCCAGATACTTTTAATGATTAAGTTTTGTTTGGTTTTCACTTACTCTGTTATAAGTGTAAATGTTGGAAGTGTAAATCCACAGAATTCATCATGTAACCATTCCAGTGACCGTTCTTTAACAAATTTTCTTTTCTTTTTTTTAAATTGATTTTACTCTTTTGTGTAGTAGCCTAAAATGTCTCTTTAACTTAGCTTTTTGAACAACAACAACAAAAATAACTAGCATAAGTGTTAATTGTCATCACTCAAGAAAATTACATCATTAATTCCATCTTCTAGTTTATTTGAAATAACACATTAAATGATTATATCAAGAAGATTATATATCACTTTATAAGTACCAACAATATCATCACTGGAAGAAACACGAGCTGAAATCAAGATTGCCGGGAGAAATATCGATAACCTCAGAAAAGCAGATGGCACCACCTTTATGGCAGGAAGTGAAGAGGAACTAAAAAGCCTCTTGATGAAACTGAAAGTGGCGAGTGAAAAAGTTGGCTTAAAGCTCAACATTCAGAAAACGAAGATCATGGCATCTGGTCCCATAACTTCATGGGAGATAGATGGGGAAACAGTGGAAACAGTGTCAGACTTTATTTTTTTGAGCTCCAAAATCACTGCAGATGGTGACTGCAGCCATGAAATTAAAAGACACTTACTCCTTGGAAGAAAAGTTATGACCAACCCAGGCAGCATATTCAGAAACAGAGACATTACTTTGTCGACTAAGGTCCGTCTAGTCAAGGCTATGATTTTTCCTGTGGTCATGTATGGATGTGATAGTTGGACTGTGAAGAAGGCTGAGTGCTGAAGAGTTGATGCTTTTGAACTGTGGTGTTGGAGAAGACTCTTGAGAGTCCCTTGGACCGCAAGGAGATCCAAGCAGTCCATTCTAAGGGAGATCAGTCCTGGGTGTTCATTGGAAGGACTGATGCTGAAGCTGAAACTCCAGTACTTTGGCCACCTCATGTGAAGAGTTGACTCATTGGGAAAGACTCTGATACTGGTAGGGATTGGGGGCAGGAGGAGAAGGGGACGACAAAGGATGAGATAGCTAGATGGCATCACTGACTCGATGGACATGAGTCTGAGTGAACTCCGGGAGTTGGTGATGGACAGGGAGGCCTGGTGTGCTGTGATTCATGGGGTCGCAAAGAGTCGGACATGACTGAGCAACTGAACTGAACTGAATATCATCACTAATAAATAAATGGTTAAAATGCAACACTGCTTTTGTTTTAGAGGTTCATAGAAGCAAATATGCTTCTAATAAATGTTTAATGATCTTCATTAAGTGCTCTTAGAACATTAACATCAACTAAACTTGCTACAACAATTAGTCTTCTAAACAGCAGAGTGAGCACAAGTAGAATTTATCACTTGCCCAGATTAAACAATGAGGCCTCCAACATTTTGATGACTCTCACTAAAAATGCATGCCACTATCATATATACTCTTTTTAAGAATGTCAAGGAAATTCAAATTATTGAATGTTCTTATTCTTTCAGACACTATCATATCAAACATTAGATAAAATATTTCAGCCCAAGAATATATAAAGAATCAACACACTATTAGAGAAAAGTATTTTTTCTGTAGCTAACATAGCATGAAAAGCACAGAAATAAAATAACAATCTAAGCTAGCATTGTTAGTGTTGCACTCACTTGGATGATTATGGGCTTTTGAGAGATGGACATATTTTGACCATTTCAATCAGAGAAGATATGGTCAATTGACTTGTAGAAGGGCTAGAAATGAAGTTTGATTCTTCTGTTCTATTTATACCAAAGTATCAGAGGACAAAACCATTTATGACTTATCTTCAGAGTTTTGAGGTTATTTTATGGGCATTTGAGTTGCAAATTGTCTATTATGGAACTTTAACTGAGGCTGCTATTGCAAAAAGGTTTAAAATTTCATGTAGAAAAAGAGATAAAGTTGCAATCAAAACAATTTTCTGTGGTATTGGCCATCTATTTCCTGAAGCAAAATGAATTTAGAAATATCTTTTGCTTATAGCAAACTAATGCCAATTACTCCCAGTAGTAATAATGTAAGTTCATACTCATTTTGAGGCTGAGGTAATTTAGAAGAAAATATCAAAAGTCCAATGAATGTTGATAATATTCCTTCACTAATGACTTAGATGTGCATCAATGACTCTCGAGGAAATGGTGCAGAGCGATTTTCTGAATCTACAATATATCACGTAGTATATTCTTTAATATATTACCCGATCTTATTTGCTATTGGAGTATATCTGAGTCGTTGCATTTTTTGTATTTTAAAATTTTATTCATCTGAAAAAGACCCAGTATCCTTTGTGACAGATGTTTGAGTCTAATTTGGATTCATCTTGTTATTTATAGCATTTTACTTATGACCTTTAAAAACTGGAATAATTGTCTTGAGAAATTCTTTTCTCTAGTGGCTAAAAGAACCAGCTTTTTACCCCCTATCATGTACAAATTAACCATCTCTTTGAAAACCAGGTAATGATTTTTTAAATGTGCAATTTAAAATTTCAAACCATATTACCATTTTCCTCCCAGTAGCTTCACTGTCAGTGACTTAGTAAAACCATCATTAATCACAAGATAAGCTACAGTCATGTGGTGATTGTAATTTGGTCCCACGGAACCAAAGACAAATGATATGGAATACCATTAGCAATGATAGCTTTAATGTAGACATTCATCATGGACTCAGGTTCACTTGATGTGACTTTGGGATAAAAACGGGGAAATTGCCTAGCTGTTGAAAATTGTATTGCTATTAAATCATAATTTTGACAAAATTGTACAAAATAAGAGTGGTAGATTTTGTGCTTCCCATTTTTACACTCTTAAAAGACAAAATTGCAGGGGACTTTGAAGAACCCAGATGCAGTGCAATTAGAATAGTGAATACTGATTAGTTGTTATCTATCTAATTGCTACTAATAGAATCTGAGGTTTGGGAAAGCTATTTATAGAAGTCACAAGGCTGCTCCAGTTCATCAGTAGGTAAGCTACTAACAGAGGCTAAGAAGGAGGTACACATACACACATAGACACACACATACAGATACGATCAGCAGGAACACATTTTATTGGTCATAAACTTCCTGAATATATTGCATTATAATCCCCTAAAGCAACAGAATACAATTTTTAGAAAGAGATTCTTGTTATCTGACTTAACTCAAGTATTATCCAGTGGCCACATTTAAGAAGGTATTTACACTTGTAAGGACCTACACAATTATTATTAAATGCTTTCCCTGTAGGAAATCCCTGAAGTGAAGTGAATGCAGAATCACAAGTGTGATTGCAATTCACACCTGGGAATAAATATTGACCATGGCCTGCAGCCTTCTCCTAAAGAATATATGAGTTTAGCTTTAATTCTTCATGGAGAAAAACAAAGAAATCTGCTATTTCGGGAATAAATTCAAGCAATACTATTGTGCATTTTATTTCATTTACTTTGATTGTTTCTGCCAACCAAATCTACCTGTATAGCTTGTTCAACTACAGCTGTCCTTGTTCCTATAAATTTAGTTATTTTCTTCCCTGCATTCTTTAGCTGAGTGATTCAATCACACTCTATGTTCCCAGTGATTCCAGGTAATTCTTTGCTCAGATGGAGAGATCAACTACTAAACCACAAGATCCCGGTATAGTCAGGTTTAAGATCTGGGCCACTGAATCACTTGATTTTTGAGGGATAAATTCAGTAAGAGAAATTAAAATGACTCTAACAGTTAATTTCCTCCAATATTTTTTAAAATGTCCATTTTTTGTGGTTGAGAAAGTAACCCCAAATTTTAATTCTGTTCATGCTGTATAGAAATATGTAAGAAACATATATAGAAATGTATATATGAAAAATATATAAATATATAATTTATCCTTAAGCTTCCATGGATCCATGGATCAGCATTTAGTTTAATTTTATCTACATTCTGCTTGCTGATTTCTTGGTTGGAGAGAACATTCTTTAGTTCTTGGGATTCCTGAAGAATAAATGCTATATTTGCTTGAACATATGTTTTGCAGTTGAACCTATGATAAAGTTATCAACACCAAGAAAAGGTAATTTCAAACATCTAGACTATAAAAGATATGAACCTTTTATAAACTGTTGAAAAATCCCTATGGCAAAAGAAATTTGAAATTGAATGTGCCTAATTTAGAATTCCCTTAAAGAATCTGGCTTCTGCAATAACATAAAAGATTAGCTCCTCCAAGCCAGAAAGTTCTAGTGGTAAGTATAACAGCTTGGAATCTGGGGACTAATTACAGACATTCTAGATTTTATGAATTTGGCAAAATATTTAATTTATACAACAGATATTTATGGGTACTGTATTATTATGATAGGGGTGCTGTGACAAAGTACCAAATGCTAGGTGGGTTAAACAACAGAATTTATTTCTCATGGTTCCGGAAGCTACAAGTTAAAGATCAAAATTTCAACAAGGTTGATTTATTCTGAGGACTCTCTACCTGGCTTGCAGATAGCCACTTCCTGCTGTGTCCTTATATTGGCTTTCATTTGTATCCATACTTTCTTGTGTCTTCTTCTGTTCAGGAGCACCAATGATGTCTCCTTGTGTGTTCAAATTTCCACTTCTTAAAAGGATATTAGTCAAATTGGATGAGGGGACACTCTAAAGACCTCATTTTTATCCCATCCCAGTTTTAAAGGTGCTATCACTAAATACAGGCACATTCCGAGGAGGGACTGAAGCCTCAACATATGCACGTGGAAGACTGTTGGTGTTGTTTAGTTGTTAAGTCGTGTCCAACTGTTTGTGATCCCATGGACGGCAGCGTGTCTGGCTTCCCTGTCCTTCACCGTCTCCCACAGTTTGCTCAGATTGATGTCCATTGAGTTGGAAATGCTTATCCTCTGCCGTCTTATCCTCTGGCATCTTATCCTCAGCCATCCTCTTCTCTTCCTGCTCCTCAATCTTTCCCAGCATCAGGATTTTTTTTTTTTTTCAGTGAGTTGGCTCTTTGCATCAGGTCGCCAAAGGATCGGAGTTTCAGCTTCAGCAATAATCCTTTCAATGAATATTCAGGACTGGTTTCTTTTAGGATTGACTACTTTGATCTCCTTGCAGACAAAGGGACTCTCAAGAGTCTTCTCCAACACCACCATTCAAAGGCATCAATTCTTTCTTATGGTCCAACTCTCACATCTGTACAAGACTACTGGACAAAACCATAACTTTGACTATATGGACCTATGTCAACAAAGTGATGTCTCTGCTTTTTAATACACTGTCTTGGTCTGTCATAGTTTTCCTTCCAAAGAGCAGGCATCTTTTAATTTAATAGCAGCAGTCATGGTCTGCAGTGATTTTGGAGTCCAAGAAGATAAAATCTGTTATTGCTTCTACTTTTCCCTCATATATTTGCCAAGAAATGATAAGACCAGATGCCATGATCTTAGTTTTTTAAAAGTTGAGTTTTAAGCCAGTTTTTTCACAATCCTCTTCCACCCTCATCAAGAGACTCTTAAATTCCTACTTACTTTCTGCTTTTAGAGTGGCATCATCTGCATGTCTGAGATTGCTGATATTTCTCCTGACAATCTTGATTCCAGCTTGTGAGTCATCCAGCCTGGCATTTTGCATGATGTACTCATGATGCATATAAGTCAAATAAATGGGGTGACAACAGAGAGCCTTGTTGTACTCCTTTCCCAATTTGGAACCAGTCAGATGTTTCATATAAGGTCCTAATTATTGCTTCTTGACCCACATACGGATTTCTCAGGAGGCAGGTAAGGAGGTCTGATATTCCCATCTCTAAGAATTTTCCACAGTTTATTGTGATCCATATAGTCAAAAGGTTTAGTGTAGTCAGTGAAGCAGAAGTAGATATTTTCCTGAATTCACATGCTTTCTCTATGATCCCATGAATGTTGGCAATTTGGTTTTTTGTTCCTCTGTCTTTTCTAAACCCAGCTTGTTCATAAGGAAGTTCCTGATAGACATAGCGCTGAAGCCTAGCTTGAATGTGTTTGAGCATATCTTTACTAGCATGGGAAATGAGTGCAATTGTACAGTAGTTTGAACATTTGGGGGCACTGCTCTTTCTGTGGGATTTGGATGAAAACTGACCTTTTCCAGTCCTGTGGCCAGTCTTGAGTTTTCCAAATTTGCTAACATATCAAACGCAGCACTTTAACAGCAACATCTGATAGGATTTGAAATAGCTCGGCTGGAATTTCATCACATGTACTAACCTTGTCTGTCGCAGTGCTTCCTAAGGCCCACTTGACTTCAGACTCCATGATGTCAGGCTCTAGTTGAGTGACCACACCACCAGGGTCATCTGGATCATTAAAATCCAGTAGTCAGTGGGTCACAATTCAGCCTTTAACAGGCATCTCAGTTTATCATTGGGTATTTAGAACTGAATGAAACAGACAAAATTACTGCTATCTTTCTGAAAGTCTCTAAATTCTCAATTTCCTCATCTGTACAACAGCCTTACAGAATGTTGGTAGGATTATATTAGAAAATGGTAAGAGCATTTATGCTCATCAATAGCCCATAGGAAGTCTCAACAAATCATCATGAGAACTGTGACAATAAAACTTGTAGATTAACATTACCAAGTTAGATTTAGAAAATGTTCATACCCCTTATTCTGTCATTCCAAATGAGTCGGTTACCTTCAGGCAATGACAGGATCGCTGCACAAGTGCATTACGCATAGGACATATGTATTCCTATATATTCCTTGTGACTATTTCACAAGTCCTACTGAATACTTTGGTTTTACTAGTACTACAGTTATAGGAATTACTGAGTTTCTGTGCATGATATGAGGACATTTCATCTGATTAGATACTTCAATTTCTTTTTGTTTCTTCTTGGAGGGATTTTATATTTCTAGTTGTTTAGGTCTAGTTCATCATGTTTGGGTCCAAGGTAGAATGGTACTGACCCCTTCTGGTTAACTCTAATACAAATTCCTGGGAACGTATTTTCAATTTGTGATATCTCAGTTCAAATAACTCCTGCAACATTGATATCATTGGTGATAAGTAATTTCCTTCTTAAGAGATTGTCCCTTGATTTATTGTACATACCTATTTATTCAACAAAAGTATATATTTTACCTGCAATATATAGCCACCATGCTCAGCTTTGGAGATACAGAAGTAAACAAAATAGACAAAAAATTATAAATTAATGTAGCTTATATTCAAGTGTTGATTAATAGAAGTTTCTGCGTGGAAGATACACTGTTTATACCAACTGCTTCGCTTTTAAACAATATCAACCAGTGTCATAATTTAGAAGATATGGTGATTTCAATTGCAAAGTACAGTATAACAGCATATTTATACTTTTGGCATAAATTTTTATCCTTGAATCATAACCTAAAATTAAACATTATTGAAAATACAGGGTTTTTTTTCCCCCTATAATTATCTTGCTTTAAACATTTGAACATGATAAAATGCCTTAAATTTATCCTTTAATAATTAGCAGGTCATTTTATGCTTAATTGTAGCAAGTGTACCTTTTAAATATTATTTATTTTTTACCTTTGTTTAAGTTCATCCCTGCTATGATCTTAGTTCAGTCAATTGTCATTTCTTATGTGCATACTGCAGGTTTTCAGTATTGATCTGTTATAATAGATTCTAAAACAATACACAAAAGATGCCTTTCTGTTTCAAATTTTTCAGATGACTTTCACTTGTTGCTAACCCCCAGATCACAGTACAGTTTTATAAAAGGAGGGTGATAGAGGTAAGGTGACTAAAGGTGTTCAAGAATGGGGAGATGAATGGTACCGTCAATGCACAGGACAGATCAGGTAATGAATTAGCCTGATTTCCCACAGCCTGCCAAGCAGTGGCCGTCAGTGATCCTCCATGGACTCAAAATAAAGGACGAGAGAGATGATTGAGGTAGTATTCACTTAATCACTTGCATTATGGAAGGCTTAAAAAGATCATAATGTAAGCCCTTAAACTGATTTATATAAGAGGAACTTCAGTTCCTCAAACATGACAATCTGCAACCTCAATACTCAACAACTTTCTTTCAAACAGAAAATTCCACTGTAATTCCTTGATGGATTTTTTTTTTCGATTTTTGATGGGGGGTGGGGTGAAGTGGTTTCTGAAGCTCTCCCCCCACCTACTACTTTGGTTCCTAATAAAGGTAGAGATCCTGTCTTCTCCATCTTTGTATGTACAGTTTCTTGCCCACCTCTCCATTGTTTTGTTTAAATAACTTTTTAAACTCATACTTTGAATAGCATTTTATACATTCTTTTTAAATATATTGATACAGTTCAATGATCTTTATCATCTGAGCCAACTGGGAAGCCCCTTTAATAAATGTGCTACTATTTAAATGTAAATTCATCCTTATAAATCCATTTTAGAACATTCTACCACCCTAAAACAAAATTCATTTATTAAATTTTATTATTATTATTTTAACTTTATTTTACTTTACAGTTCTGTATTGGTTTTGCTATACATCAACACGAGTCCACCACGGGTGTACACATGTTCCCAATCCTGAATCCCCCTCCCACCTTCCTGCCCATACCATCTCTCTGGGTCATCCCAGTGCACCATCCCCAAGCATCCTGTATCCTGCGTCGAACCTAGACTGGAGATTCGTTTCTTATATGATATTATACATGTTTCAATGCCATTCTCCCAAATCATCCCACCTTCTCCCTCTCCCACAGAGTCCAAAAGACTGTTCTATACAAAATTCTGTTGGTGCACATTTGCTGTTTACCCTTCATTTTACTTGGCTCCATCTGGGTGACTACTAATGTACTTGTTGTCTTTATAGCTTTGTGGAGTTTTTCTTTGGATATTTGCTATAAATTGAATAACAAAATATGTGGTCTCTTGAATTATTTCACTGAAAATGTATTATTTCACTAAAATGTTTTTGAAGTTGATTCATGTAACAGGAAGCATCCATAGTTGTTCCTTTTTTATGAATATTATTCCATTATATATTGGAAACATTATCACACACATATACAATCAATAATACATATAATTACTTTCGTTGGTCTCTGCTTAGCTGAGGTTATCTAAATTTTTCAGTGTTTCATTAAAGATAATTTTTATCTGGTTGAAAGTCTTTTTCTTTCAAAACTTGAATATATTTTTCCTACTGATTCCTGGCCACAATGATTTCCGATGAGTTAGCTGATTTTATATGAGACCCTTGAATATGATGATTCATTTTTCTCATGATGCCTTCAAGGTTTACTCTTCCATCTCTCAATTCCATTATGTTTGCTTAAAGTATGAAGTGAGATAAACAGGAGAAATATCAACAACCTCAGATATGCAGATGATACCACTCTAATGGCAGAAAGTGAAGAGGAAATAAAGAACCCCTTGATGAGAGTGAAGGAGAAGAGTGAAAAAACTGCTTAAAATTAAATATTTTTTAAAAAACCTAAAATCATAGCATTGGACCCCATTACTTCATGGCAACTAGAAAGGGAAAATGTGGAAGTAGTGACAGATTTCCTCTTCTGGGCTCTAAAATCACTGCGGATGCTGACTGCAGCCATGAAATCAGAAGATGATTGCTTTATGGCAGGAAAGCTATTGACAAACCTAGAGAGTGTATTCAAAAAAGAGACACCACTCTGCCTACAAAGTCAAGGATATGGTTAAGGCTGTATAGTCAAGGCTATGGTCTTCCCAGTTGTGAGACCTGGACTGTGAAGAAGGTAGAGTGCCAAAGAAGATGCCTTTGAGCTGTGGTGCTGGAAAAGACTTCTGAGTGTCCTTGGACAGCAAGGAGATCAAGCCAGTCAATCTTAAAGGAATATTCATTGGAAGGACTGATGCTATGAAGCTCCAGTATTTTGGTCACCTGATGTGAACAGGTGACTCACTGGAAAAGTCCCTGATACTGGGAAAGATTGAGAGTAGAAGGAGAAGAGGCTGCTAAAGGATGAGATGGCTAGATGGCATCACCAATGCAATGAGCATGAATTTTGGGCAAACTTCAGGATACTGTGAGGGACAGAGAGGCCTGGCGTGCTGTAGTCCATGGGGTTGTAAAGAGCTGGACACAACTGGGCAACTGAACAACATGTAGTGGAAGGTCCCTTTGAGGTTATTCTACTTGGAATTTCTTGAGCATCTCATATATTTAGGTTAAATATCATTCAATTTTAGAACATTTCATTAATTATTTATTTGAATATTTTTATTCTGATTTACCACTGCACTGTTCTGTTTCTTCCTTTATTCACACATTGGGATGCTTGATGTGTGAATGCTTGCTATGTTGTCCCTCATATCTATTAAGTTCTGTTAATTTTTCTTTGTTCCTTTATCTTTGTGTTCCTCATTCTATATTGTCTTCATTGATCTATGTTCAAGCTCACTAGTTGTTTTCCTGCCAGCTCAAGTCTGTTGTTAGGTATCTCTGGTAAATTTTTCATTTAAGTTAGAATTTATATTTTACATTTCATTTTTGCCACAATAAAATCATTATTGTCATTATTTTTCTATATTATTTTTGAAGTTCTTCTTTTGATAAAACATAGTTTCTATACTTTAATTCTATAAACACAGTTTTATTTAGTTGAGCATCTTGAGAATAACAAGACCAAGCTATATGTTGTCTGTAAAAAATCCACTTTAAAAGGAAAGGCACAGACAGGTTAAAATTAAAGGGAAATATAAATATAACATCAGTCAAAACAAAGTTGGGATAATTGTATCAATTTCATAAAAAGCAGATTTAAGAATAAAAAATTATGGATGAAGAATGGCACTACATGATGATAAAGAAATCTATTCCTCAAAAAACATAACAGTTCTTAATGCTTATGTACCTAACAACAGAGCACCAAAATACATGAAGCAAAAACTGACAGAACTACAATACAAGGGGAAATAAATCTACAGTAATATTTGGAGACTTCAACACTCCTCTGTCAGTAATTGATATATCAAGCGGGCAGGAAATCAATGAGAATACAGATGAACTGAACTGCACAAATCAATCAACTTTATCTGATTGACATTTATGGAATATTCCATCCAACAGAGAAGGATATACATACTTCTCCACTTCACTTGAAACAGTCATCAGTGTCAACAATATTCTGGACCATAAAATACACCAAAATAAATTTTTAAAAATGAAATCTCACAAAGTATATTCTCATACCATGGTAGAATTAAAGATGACTAACATATAGGTAACTGAAAATTCAAATATTTGGGAAAAAAAAGTATACTGCTAAGTAGCATATGGGTCAAAAAGTAATATCAAGAGAAATAAAAAATAATTTATCTGAATAAAAATAAAAATGTATGCTATTAAAAATTTGGGTGAGAGGCTTCCCTGGTGTTTCAGTGGTAAATAATTCACCTTCCAATGCATGAGACATAGGTTCAATTCCTGGCCCAGGAGGATCCCACAAACTGTGGGCAGCTAGGCCTGTGCACCACAACTCCTTAGTCTATGCTTTAGAGTCTCAGAGCCACAAATGCTGGGTCCATGTGCTACAACTACTGAAGTCCACGCCCTTAGAGCCCACGCTCTGCAACAAGAAAAGCCACTTCAATGGGAAGCCCATGCACTGCAACTAGAGTAATAGCCATTCAGCACAACTGGAGAAGCACCTGTGCAGCAGGGAAGATCCAGCACAGACAGAAGTAAGTAAAGAAAACTTTAAAAAAAATTGCGGGATACAGCAAAAGCAATGCTTAGAGGGAAATTTGTAGTATTAAATGTATAGATTAGAAATGAAGAAAGATCTAAAATTAAAAATCTAAGCTTCCACTTCAGGATTGTAGAGAAAGAACAGATGACGCCTACAGCAAGCAGAATAAAGGAAATAATAAAATTTAGAACTGAGATCAACAAATTGGAAATAAAGCAGCACACAAAATGACAAAACCAAAAGCTAGCCATTTGGAGAGATCAGTAAAATTGAGAAGTATCTAGCCAGGTTAACCAAGAAAAAAATAGAAAAGACAAAAATTATTAATATCAGAAATAAAAAAAGGGATGGCCAGACTTATCTCATACTTATGGGGTTTACTCTATGACTTAATACCTGATCAAGTGAAATTTGGTTCAACTATGCAAATCTGGCTAAAATTTTTAAAAATCATCAGATTTAATAAACTGTAGAATGGCAACCCACTCCAATATTTTTGCCATGGACAGAGGAGCCTGGAGGGCTACATAGTCCATGGGGTTGCAAAGAGTCAGAGATGACTGAGCGGCTTAACACTTAATCTACATTCTAAAGAAATATTAAATGATCAGTTTAATTGACTCATAAATAGCATTTGGTAAAATCCAACATTCAGGGTAAAAAATTCTCAGCAACTAATAATAGAGTAAAACTTTCTTAACTTGATAATGAACATTTACAATAGACTTACAGTTATTTACTTAATTGTGAGAAACTAGACACTTATTCTCCCAAGATCATGAAGAAAGTATGAATGTCCTTTTCTCATCACTCCAGTTCAGTTTCATACAAGAAGTTTTAGCTTGTGCAATCAGTGAAAGAAATAAAATGTACACTAATTAGAAAGGAAGAAACAAAAGTTGTTTATGCAGATGACATGATTATTTATACAGACAACAGGAAAGAATCTACATTAAGTCACCTAGAATTAATAAACCAGCACTGAAAATTTATAGATAATAATATTAATACTCCAAAACCAATAGCTTTATTGGTATTGACAAATTAATTCTAAGGGTTCCAGGGATTTGGATGGCCATGTATTGGGAGTGGAAGGGATCTTTATTCTGTCTATGATACAGCCTAGTTTAAAATGGGCAAAAGATCTGATAGACATAAAGAGATTCTAATTGTCATTTGTCATTAAGGAAGTGGAAATAACAATATCATTACACACTTGTTGGAACGTCTGAAATTAAAAAACAAAACTGACAATCCCGATTGCTAGTAAGAATATGAAGCAAAAGGAGCTCTCATTCACTGCCAGTGGGGTACAAAATCACATAGCTATATTAAAAACAAGCAGTTTCTTATAAAACTAAACATAGTCTTACCATAGCAATTACCCTCCAAGAAAGCTACCCAAATGATTTGAAAATGTATGCACACAAAAGCCAATGTTTGGGTGTTTACAGCATCTATATATGTAATTGCCAAACTGGAAGCACCCAAGACATCCTTCAGTAGTTGAATTAAAACAGACTATGACATGACATATCATGGAACACTCTCCAATGATAAAAAGAAATGACTATTCAAGAAATGCAAGACATGGGTGAATCTTTAAGCCATATTTCTAAATGAAAGAAGCCAATTTGAAAAAGTTGCATAGTATTTGATTCCATGTGCATGCCACTCTGGAAAAGGCAGTTTACTATGGAGAAGATAAATAATTTAGTGGTTTCTTTTAAATTTTTGCCCAGTCTCTTGTCTGCCCCAACTATACTCACAGTATATGTTAGAGTAAAATGCTATTGGCTTCAGTAATTCTTGAAAACATTTTTTGTTGCTATTTCTGTTGTTTATTTTTTGTTTTGCTTTTCAAATCTAAGCTCCAAGTTAAATGGCTTCAAAGTTCTCAGAAAGGAGATTTTCCTGAAAATTGTCCTAAAGTTTTGTCAAACTATAGATTGTATTCTAGGATGAGGCTGTCAACAGAACTCCCTAAAAGAGATTAGTCATCCCTGTTGGCTATAAGCCTGCTGGATTTCATGCCTACCATGCAACTGGGTTCCCTGGGGGCTTAGTGGTAAAGAATCCACTTGAAAAGCAGGAGATCTAGGTTTGATCCCTGGATCAAGAAGATCCCCTGGAGAAGAGAATGGCAACCTACTCCAGTATTTTTGCCTGGAGAAACCCAAGGACAGAGGAACCTGGCAAGCCACAATCCCTGGGTCACAACGAGTCAGACACGACTGAGGGACTAACACTTTCTTTCCAAAGACGCAAACAGCTCAAAGTTAAAAGTGCTACATACAGTCCATGCTGTTCTTACTGAGGTTTAGTAGAATGTCTTGAGCGGATGCTTTTCATCTATTCATTTATTCTGTGAATTTGGTTAATTTCCATAGGTCTGTAATTGTTGATTTTTATTATTTTGTCAATAATTTTATTCCTTTTGGGGAGGGGCAGATTCACTGAGTTTCTTACCTCCCAGTCTCCATTAAAGAAAGCAATCTTTCACAAGCACAGATGCTCCATATGTGAACATTCCAGGTGGAGTAGACTAACGAATACAGCTGGGAGGACTGGCACAGTAAATTGAAACCAGATTCTGGAGAATGGAGGGCAGTTAAGTGCCATTATTAAAAGTTCATAGTTTGGTCCCATGAATAAGAGGAAATCCCTCAACATTTTCATTAGAAGAATAATCTTGAAAAATAAGATTTGTCAAATGTATTTGCATAACTGTAGATGAATTATTGAAGAATGTTTTTATGAAGAAAAGCAGATTAGTTGTTTATTTTTTCCCCCTATCTGGGAATAAAATGGAAAGTCATGAACTAATGGAGTTAATAGAAATGTAAAGAATTGAAAGAAAAATTTTTAAAGTAAGACTTGATGAGATTTTGAAATTGATTAATACGACAGATAAAAGATTAAAATCAAAGGTATTTTGAGTTTGGGGAAAATGCTCCATTAGTGAAATTCAGAAATTAATGTTGAGAAAAATGAACTGAATAGTTTGAGCTTAAATATTGATGGAATGTGCAGCATGAAATTTCCAGACAACATGTTTGAGACATGCAGCTAGAATTCAGCTTACAAAGTAAAGTTTGCTGATACAGATTTGCACATGAATAACTCTAAAATTTGAAGTTGTAAAGAAAGGACATTTCCAAGAAAGAGAAGTAGAATTTATATAGAAGGACTTTGTAACATACAGAAAACACAGTTTTGAGGTGAAAATAGAGTCTGTGAAGACATAGATTGTGGGCAATTTGCTGAACTCTTTCATTAGTTTGGTGGTTTACTGGAAGGGCATTACTTTGAAATAGTTAATATGGTTGGACCCATGTGTGTGTGTGGGTGAACAGTTGGCTAAGCAAAGCAAGAAAAAGGTATAGAAGAGACTGGACACACTTTTTAGAATTTACAATTTTAGAAACACTCTCCTGTTACCTTGGTTTGGATTATGAAACAGAAGAAAGACATTAATGGCAAAATTGGTTACATACAAATAATTTCTGGAGTTAATAATAATAGTAACATCAGTAATAATAGTAATAGTAATAGTAGAACAACATTGTTGCTTTGTCCCTCTAGAAAATAGTTATCTGTCTGCAAGGGAGAATAAGCATAAATACAACCAAGATTGTACTGATGTGTCAATAAATTACTTGGTGGTAACAAATTTTAGACAGTTTTCCATTTGAGTTCTCATGTTATTTTCTTTACTTGTAGGTGGAGATGTGACATATAGTCAAGGAAGAATCAGAGCTAAATGTGTAATATGGCATAATTAAAATTTTTCATTCTGGAAGATAAATTAGTCATTTTATTTGTATTTATTTTATACTTTATGATGGTAATAACACCATATATTTTATGAGTTTCAATTATGGAGCAGAATTACTAATTTTATTGGGAAATAAAATTTTGATGTCATCATTTGACAACTAGAATAAAAACATATAATCACATATGTATTGATTAGATTCTATTTTTAATCCAGATAGTAAACTATCAAACAATTTTTTACTCACATCCAATTTCCTGTCAGTTGTATCTGCTCGCAATTTTTCCTTAAAATATTTGTATTTTCTGCAGTTTATCACTTTGTTATAGATGGGACTTTAAAAAAAAAAAAAAGTGTCACATTATTGCACCGAAACAGCAAGCTATACTCAAGTTATGACTCAGTCCAGTTCAGTTCAGTTCAGTCACATGACTACTGGAAAAACCATAGCCTTGACTAGACAGACCTCTGTTGGCAAAGTAATGTCTCTGCTTTTTGATATGCTGTCTAGGTTGGTCATAACTTTCCTTCCAAGGAGTAAGCATCTTTTAATTTCATGGTTACAGTCACCATCTGAAGTGATATTGGAGTCCAGAAAATTAGTCAGCCACTGTTTCCACTGTTTCCCATCTATTTGCCATGAAGTGATGGGACCAGATACCATGATCTTTGTTTTCTGAATGTTGAGATTTAAGCCAACTTTTTCACTCTCCACTTTCACTTTCATCAAGAGGCTCTCTTTAGTTCTTCTTCACTTTCTGCCATAAGGGTGGTGTCATCTGCATATCTGAATTTACTGATATTTCTCCCAGCAATCTTGATTCCAGCTTGTGCTTCATCCATCCCTGTGTTTCTCATGATGTATTCTGCATATAAGTTAAATAAGCAAGGTGACAATATACATATTCCTCGACATACTCCTTTTCCCAGTCTGTTGTTCCATGTCCAGTTTTAACTGTTGCTTCCTGACCTGTATACATATTTCTCAAGAGGAAGGTCAGGTGGTCTGGTATTTCCATCTTTTCAGAATTTCCCACAGTTTATTGTGATCCATGTAGTCAAAGACTTTGGCATAGTCAATAAAGCAGAAGTCGATGTTTTTCTGGAACTCTCTTGCTTTTCCGATGATCCAGTGGATGCTGGCAATTTGATCTCTGGTTTTTCTGCCTTTTCTAAAACCAGCCTAAACATCTGGAAGTTCACAGTTCATGTATTGCTGAACCCTGGCTTGGAGAAGCTCTGAAAAATGTAATTCAATATAAATTCTCTGTTGCATTATGATAGCATTAACACCATAACTTGTGTGTTTAGGAAACAGTAACATTAGAAACAGTGACATTGATCGTAAAAATACAAATCAAATATAATCTTCCCTTCATTTCATGATCTGAGTGTCTACCTGGTACACGTTATAACTTCCTTAAGCACATATTTAATTTCCCCAAATAAGAAAATAATGAACAATGTTATTTTCATTTCATTGATTATTTACTATTTTCTAAACTTCTGTATAAATTAAATCTTTACAAACAATTAACTAATAAAAGGAATTATGGTAATGTCCCCCTCCCCCACCGAAAGTCTGTTGTGAAAGTGAAAGTTGCTCAGTCCTGTCTGACTCTTTCCCATCCCATGAATTGTAGCCTGTGAGGCTCCTCTGTCCAGGAAATTCTACAGGCAAGAATACTGTAGTGGATAGCTGTTCCTTTCTCTAGGGCATGTCCCCAACCCAGAAATCTCCACATGACAGGGTGATTCTTTACCGTCTGATCCACCAGAGAAGCCCAAGAATACTGGAGCGGGTAACCTATCCATTCTCCAGGTGATCTTCCAAACCTAGGAACTGAACTGGGGTCTCCTACATTGGAAGTGAATTCTTTACCAGCTGAGCTATTAGGAAGCCCATGAAAGTTCATTACTTAACCATAATAGAAAAAAAACAACAACAACAAATAAAGTTCCTACATGTATGCACTTTCTGTTTTTTTAAAAATTCTTTTAATATTAATATAACTTCTGGAATTTATATTTTTACAGCTTGCTAGATGTACAGGACAAAAATAGCTTGCTTCTGTGGAGAAAATCTCTGCCAAAGACTCTTCTTGTTTTATCTTTATGATGTATGCAGGCTCTCCATTAAAAAGCAGATTTTTTATTTCATATGTTGAATAAGATGATACTTAAAATAATCCAGTTGGTTAAAATTAGTTGCTGAGTAAAGAAAAAGAGACAGAGATGAGAATATTTTCTGGTTTTACAGCAATTTCACTTGATTGCAAAAAATCTGTTAATCACATATAAAGAGCCAAAAAATTTAATATTCATGTTTATCTGAGTAATGCTACTTTCTTCAGTGATGCAAAGTATAAAAACACACTTTTACAATGGCGTCATTGTGTATTAAATTAATCCAGCCTTCTTTATAGACAATGGAAAAAAAAATTAAGTAGTGGTACAACTTAGTTTCATTCCCATTTCAATCTACCCATTTTTTTTTTAATTATTTTACTCCAAATACTGTGTGTGTGTGCTCAGTCGCTTCAGCCATTTCCAACTTTTTTCAACCCTATGAACTGTAGCCTGCCAGGCTCCTCTGTTCATAGCATTCTCCAGGAGTCGGTTATCATGCCTCCTCCAGAGTATCTTCCTAATCCTGGGGACAAACCTGCATCTCCTGCCTCTCCCACATTGCAGGTAGCTTCTTTACCCATTCAGCTATCTGGGAAGCCACTCCAAATACTACTTGTCTTAAAAGATGCCTTTTGTAAACTCAGGGGCTAATTTCATCAAAGAAAGGCATAATCCTCCAGTTATTTTCATTAGATGTAACTATAGATAGCCCATTACATTATATGTCTCTTTTACTTAAGCTTTCTGAGTTTTCCACTCATTCAGGAAAATTTTCTGTAAAACCCAATGTATAACTCTCAACTACAAATGTTGTTATAGTAAAAAAAAAAAAATATTGTGTACCTAATGCAGCTAAACCTTGAATTAAAAACTTAATGACAAGATTGTTTAAAGGGTAGAAAATTAATTTTCATCTTCAAACCAATTGACTCATGATAGATTAGTATTTTTGCAAGTATGATTCATGGATGAATCTTATTTGGAACCACCTGGATGAATTTATTAAAAATGTTTGCAATGGCTTTTTACTTGATCCAATAATCACAGTATCTAAATTTTTAAAAGCTACCAAGATTACTGTTGTAGTCACCAAAGTACACACCACTGAGTTATAAAGCAAGTGAGATTATACATGTTCTGCATTTAAGCCAGTTTTCTCGTCATAGAAATTTATAATTGCTTTGATAATATTCCTTTTTTTTAATGAAACTCCAGAGAAGCCTAGTTGTATCTCATCAGTCACCACCCAACCCCCAGCTTCTCACATATCCTGTGCTTGATTCTTGTTCTAATCCATTTCATCACAATATTGTCTTTGAAATTTGTTTGCAGGCAAAATATTCCAATTGAATTATTACTGTCTTTAAATAATAAGTGTACTTCCCTGGTGGCTCAGAGGTTAAAGTGTCTGCCTGAAATGCGGGAGTTCAGTTCAGTTCAGTCGCTCAGTCGTGTCCGACTTTTTGCAACCCCATGAATTGCAGCACGCCAGGCCTCCCTGTCCATCACCAACTACCGGAGTTCACTCAGACTCACGTCCATTGAGTCAGTGATGCCATCCAGCCATCTCATCCTCTGATGTCCCCTTCTCCTGCCCTCAATCCCCCCCGCAGAATCAGAGTCTTTTCCAATGAGTCAATTCTTCGCATGAGGTGGCCAAAGTACTGGAGTTTCAGCATTAGCGTCATTCCTTCCAAAGAAATCCCAGGGCTGATCTCCTTCAGAATGGACTGGTTGGATCGCCTTGCAGTCCAAGGGACTCTCAAGAGTCTTCTCCAACACCACAGTTCAAAAGCATCAATTCTTCGGTGCTTAACCTTCTTCACAGTCCAACTCTCACATCCATACATGACCACTGGAAAAACCATAGCCTTGACTAGACAGATCTTTGTTGGCAAAGTAATGTCTCTGCTTTTCAATATGCTATCTAGGTTGGCCATAACTTTCTTTCCAAGGAGTAAGCCTCTTTTAATTTCATGGCTACAGTCACCATCTGCAGTGATTTTGGAGCCCCCCAAAATAAAGTCTGACACTGTTTCCACTCTTTCCCCGTCTATTTCCCATGAAGTGATGGGACTGGATGCCATGATCTTCGTTTTGTGAATGTTGAGCTTTAAGCCAATTTTTTCACTTTTGACTTTCACTTTCATCAAGAGCCTTTTTAGTTCCTCTTCACTTTTTGCCATAAGAGTGGTGTCATCTGAATATCTGAGGTTATTGGTATGCCTCCTAGCAATCTTGATTCCAACTTGTGCTTCTTCCAGCCCAGCGTTTCTCATGATGTACTCTGCATATAAGTTAAATAAGCAGGGTGACAATATATAGCCTTGATGTACTCCTTTTCCTATTTGGAACCAGTCTGTTGTTCCATGTCCAGTTCTAACTGTTGCTTCCTGACCTGCATACAGATTTCTCAAGAGGTGGGTCAGGTGGTCTGGTATTCCCATCTCTTTCAGAATTTTCCAGTTTATTGTGATCCACACAGTCAAAGGCTTTGGCATAATCAATAAAGGCAGTGCAGGAGACCTGGGTTCATTCCCTGGGTCAGGAAGATCCCCTGGAGAAGGAAATGGCAGCCCATTCCAGTATTCTTGCCTGGAGAATCTCATGGACTCAACCCCTGAGTCCACGGGGTTGCAAAGAGTTGGATATGACCGAGTGACTTCACTTTCACTTTAAATAATAAGCAATGGCATATTTTCATCTTCAATCTAACCATCAAGACCTGTTTTATGTAACAAAGCTTTTTCATTTGTTTTTAAATATATTTGTCTACCTTCACCCAAATTCATCAGTCAAGCCTAGGAACTTAACTTGAAATGCCCGGTGCCTAATAAATATACGAGACTGCTTTTTTGGTAAATTATTATGCATTTCTAAGTGATGGTAACAAAGCAGTAAACCAAGCATGAGGTCCTATGAGATCTCACGGGTGCATGTACATGAAGCTGTCTCTACCAAGGGAATCGTAATCTGTCTTCTATCAGTGGATAACCCAAATATTGTTCTACATACAAGAGTTAAAAAAAAATGGAAAGGGTGAAAGAAAGTGGCAGCTTCTTGTTTGAGAATGAGCTATTTATATACTTATTATTTACAGTTATTTAACATTTGAACATTTTAAAGAAAAGTGAAGTTATACAATCCTACCCAGAAACTGTATTAATCTTAAAGACTATTTCTTGAAAAGTCACTTATGACACTTGATTTCTTCAATCGACTGCTTAAGTGAATTCTCAATCTTTTCAACATCTTTTTATTCACCTCCAAACCTATTTGGATCAAATCAATCTGGACTTTAGAATAGTACTCCTGTATAATAAATATTTAATTTGGCAGAAACTAGAAACTAGTTGTCCAGGTGGGTCTTCATTCACCAGTTAAGATAGAGCTAAATATCTCAGCTTGGAGTTCAATCTTTTAATGGAAATAAAGTAAATCTTTGTAAAATAATAATATTAATGCAATATAGCCAAATAAAGTGGTATTTAGCACATAGTTTTCTGCTTTTCACTTCTTGCCATTATAAACATAGTTTTAAAATTCCAATATTTCTAAATAAACATTCCTCTCATATGTTGCAAATGGAGAGATTTAAATAAATATGTAGTATGGATAAAATAGAATAACCTTTAAGATCTCTGCCAGCTGGCACTGAAATGAACCTTCAAAATCATTGTTTTCCCTTTTCAGAAGGACTCCCTGAGGGTTACATTGAAAACAATTCTGTCTTGCTGTCTAAAACAGTTCATGCATCAACTCCAACCTACAATGACACAGAAGAATTCCTGCAGTGTATTACCCTAAATGGTACACAATGTACATTCAGAAGACAACTTCAGATCCATGTTCTACATATACAACATACTTGTTTCTTGCCTTTACCAGTGTGAGCTATAATGGAGATAGTTTAGGAAAATATGCCTATTAGACATGACTGTATGACTGCAGGTAATAAAATTATGACTTAGTAGCCCAAACAGTTGAATCAAAAACTAATTGTGCCATGTTCTGTCACATTTTAGAGTGGAAATGGACAGTATATTGTGATATTTAAAATATTCAAAACACTTGCTCTCTTTTGCCTGATAATCTCAACTTTATATGTTCCTTTCATTATGTCTTTACTGCCACATTTACTGTGATATTATCTCACAAATTATCTTTCATTCCTCAGATAAGTGTCACTAAAATATTTTGCTTGTGTTATTGGTAAAATAATCTTTAAAAGTAAGTACTCCTTTGAGCACTTTAAACAGATGCAAAAGTGTAACTTCCAGAATATTGAAAATATTGCTATCTTCAAACAAAACTGTTAACACTACTTTTTGAAATGAAGCCAATTAATCTAAAAGCTGAAGGGTTTGGTTACCTCCTATTATGCATTTTCACACATACATGACTACCAAATAGAATATTTACATTGTACTTTTTCTTCTTTTTTCCATTTAAATTCTCCCACATGGTTTCATGCAAATATAATACAGCATATCCCTTGAAATATTTATATAATTAGTTACTCAAGCATGCAAAGAGTTTAAGTATAATCCTTGAAGATGCTAATTTTTTATGACTAAAAGCCTCCAGCATTTAAAAATTTTGCTCTTGATTATCACTATAATTATAATTAGTACACAATTGACTGAATCATCATTGTTATATTACAACATTGGGTAATAACTACTGAGACTGTGTTTTGTTATAATCCACCTGTGCATCCATCAATGAAGTTTACTTTGCTTAAATAAGGAACGGTCAAAATTTATTTATAATATATTCTTTAAATTTTATGGGCATAAAGCACTAACTCTACTATATATATGAATGTTACAAAACTATCACTGCTACAACCTCCTTTTGCATTATGTTAGAAAAATGATGTAGTGAAGAGTCAGCAAAAATTATTTTTAATGATCATCTGGCAACCTGAATAAGTCTTTCAGTTTTAAAGTTAAGACATCACCTGAGTGCAAAATGATCATTATTGCTGAACATCAATTGAAATGTCACATATGATTGGAAACTTTCTCTGACTTCCCAGACTTAGTTATTTTTTTTTACCTTTCTATTTCATCTCTTGGTCTGTCTCTATAAGACCATATATATTGTCTAATAAATAATCTGTCTTCTTGTCTAATTACTGATTTTTTTAAGTAAAGGAGTAGATAAGGTTGTTTTTTGGTTTTATTGACATATATACTAAATGAAAAAATGAAGAATTAATATAAGCACATTTTACAATTATAATAGTGCATATGTGATACATAAAGCAATCAAATTCCACAATAGCATTCTTAAAGTTGTTTCTTGCCATCTAAAATAAGGTTATTTCTTTAGCAATAAAATCCACCTTACATATTCTCGATTATAAGCTATTGAGATATATAACTGAATTGTAGAGGTCATTTATTAGAAATGGCTTCTGATTTTAATTGAGGACAACACAAATTAATGGGATAGAATCATGTTATAATTAATATAATAGTCTGAGGTCAGAAGATTTTTCTGCCACTGACTATCTGTGTGACCTTGGGTAAATTATTTATTCTCTGTTTCAGTTTCTTTATCTGTAAAGTGGCAATGATAATGGCAATCACCATACTAGGTTGTTTTAAACATTAAAAGAGATAATGGAAAAGATAAGTCATTAATTTGCAAAATGGCAACCCACTCCAGTATTCTTGCCTGGAGAATCCCCATGGACAGAGGAGCCTGGCGGGCTACAGTCCATAGGGTCGAGAAGAGCAAGACAGGACTGAGTGACTTCACGTCCATGTTCAGCATATCATAGTGAAAAGTGAAAGTGTTAGTGTCTTAGTCATGTCCAGCTCTTTGTTATCCTGTGGACTGTAACCCACCAGGCTCCTCTGTCCAAGGAATTCTTCAGGCAACAATACTGGAGTGCTGGAGTGCATAGTTATTCCCTTCTCCAAGGGATCTTCCCTACCCAGGGATCAAACCTGGGTCTCCTGCATTGCAGGCAGATTCTTTACTATCTGAATCACCAAGGAAGCCCCTAGCATCTCATAAATCCTTGGTAAATGCCTTTGCTAAGGTTAAGGCATACCAACATCATAGACTGGGTGGCTTAATCAACAGACATTTATCGGGGAGGCTATAAAGTCCAAAATGAATGTGCTAGCAGAGTGTATTCCTGGCAACAACTCCCTTGGTTTGTAGTTGGCCACATTTTCCTTGAATCATCATATGGAAAACAGAGAGCTCTAGTATCTCTCTTCTAACAAGATCACTAATCCCATCATGAGGCCCACCTTCATGACTTCATCTAAACTTAATTACCTCCCTCCCAAAGGCCATAGTCTAAATACCATCAGATTGAGGGTTAGAGCTTCAACATATGAATTAAGGGAGCAGTAAGTGCAGGTCATTGGAAGACTGATCCCTGTTGACAGACTCTTGAAATTATTTTTCCATTATCCTGGTAAAACCTGTGAGTGACAGTGTTAGACAAGATACTTAGGTGGTCTAGGGAAATGGACCCTGGCATATTTTGAGTAATGACATATTAATTCCAATTTTTGAATGGGCTGTTTCTTTGTGAGAACTCATTGTTGAAGTATTGGATTGTTACCAAAAGTTTATGCTTTGGTACTGGTGAGAAATAGGATAAACCATATTTCAATAATTTCTACGCAATTAATGCCTCAGTGATTCTCTAAAATATCACTGATGCACATTTTTCTCTTATGACTTTAAGCATAGTTCACAGACTCAAAGTTAATGTTTTCATTTTTGGTGATCAATATGATTTTACTACATTTTCTCAAGATTTATGTTACTGTCTCAGATGGGACTAAAACATTAAAGTAGTTTACATAAAAATTTTGTTTTCTTGTTTTTGAAATCTTATTGAAAGAATTATACAGTCTCGTGGGCAGATAATTTTCTTTATACTGAAAAGAATTGCATTTTTTTTTCATTTGCTTTAATGTAGTTTGGTTGTTAATTTGTAGCACATTGGTAGAAAAAGCCACAGCAGGAAGCTTTTGGCTCTTACTGAGATATGTAAATTACAGTAATAATCTTTGCATTAAAAGTGATAAAATAAACTTAATGGGTCCAACCCTACAATTCTTATTCTGAAGCAGAAAAAAATAAAAAAGAACTTTATGAATAAAACTAGAAATGTTCAACTAAAATGAGTAAGACTATTTCCATAGATTATAATCTTCAGTTATTCTTAGAAACCTCCTATGAAAACATAATGGAAAGATTCAAAATAAGCTAGCTTGTTCCTGACCTGAGGTTTCATGTCACCATTAAAAGGAGTTACAACCAAATAAATATCCTATGCATAAGAAGATATAATAAATTAGAAGTCTGCTTCCTCTTCACTGAAAGAGGGCATAAGTCGCCCTTCGGTACCATGTAGGTGCATGTCAGAATATTTCTTTTTTTTATAGTCACCATCTCTGAAATTGAGTCCTTATGGTAGCTCAGAGGGTAAAGAATCTGCCTGCAATGCGGGAGACCCAGGTTCGATTCCTGGGTCAGGAAGATCCCCTGGAGAAGGAAATGGCAACTCACTCCCATATTCTTGCCTGGAAAATCCCATGGACTGAGGAGCCTTGTAGGCTACAGACCATTGGGTCGCAAAGAGTCAGACACAACTGAGTGAATTTCAGTTTCAGTTTCTCTGAAGTTACCAAAGATTCTTTGATATAACATTTACAATAAATGTTTAAGATCCTTGTGGAAATGTAAGCATGTTGAGGCCAAAAAGAACAGGGATACTGTCAATCATTATTGTCCATTGAAAGAATTTCAGGAGACTTCCCTGGTAGTCTAGCGTTAAGGACTCAGCACTCCCAATGCAGGAGGCCAAGTTAGATCCCTGGTCAGGGCACAAAATCCCACATGTTGCCACTAAAGATCCTATGTGCTACAACTAAGACCTGGTACAGCCAAATAAATGCATGTTAAAAAAAAAGAGAGAGAGGGTGCATGAGAGAAAAATGTCAAATGATTGTATTTTCAATCATGAGCAGAGCTTGGAAAACAGGATACATACATATGATCAGTGCATGAAGACGAGAAGAAAGGTTGGATCTGTAATGTGAACTTTTACTCATATGTAAGAGATGATGGGTGGAGAGAAAGTGAAGTACATAGCCTAGGAATGAGAAAATGATGAGTATCATGAAACCCATCCCCTTGCTGCACAATTTCATCCTGAGCTTGCCCTTTGGTGTCAGTAACCAAAATAGTAGTAGTGGAATTTTTAGAATACTTACTATGTTCTTAAAACAATTGTATGAAAATCTTCATGTGCATTATTTCAACTTATAGTAATTGGTGGAGGTTCATGAGGGATATTATAGTAGTGTCAAGGTAAAGTTTCTCCCAAAAGGCATTATTTTTCCTTAACTGAAGTTTATTAGCCAAATGACCATACTCTGTAGAAAAATTTTACATGCACTATAAAAATTTTACACGCTCAAAAAATAGCATTTCTAACAACTTTTCCAGTCTCAGTTCAATTTCTGTCTTCTAATATCCACCAATCAGATTGGCTCTTAACAGATTATTGTGCTTGAAGGAAAAGAAAATAAGAAAAGAAAGTCTAGTGTGAATTTTCTTTTCTTTATGTTTAGAGAGGGACATTTTGAAGCCTTGGCCAGTACTCTAAAGGCAAATGATTTCGTCTTTTAATGAGAATTCCAGCATAGCCAGGGCTGATTCAATCCACATTGCTGTGCTAGCTGTTTATGACTGGTGTCTGTTCTGAATGGCTAGGTATGCACTCTGATTGGTTGGCACTTATTGTACTGTTGTTATATAGAGTATTTTGAATAACACCTTAGAGAGTAACTGATAGAAAACTTGGAAGTAATTGTCACCTCATTCAAAAATCCAATTACATAGGAACTTGTATCCTAGTTGTGGGAAAGCTGTTATGTACACCCTATGTGAGTACCAGCTGCCCACTTTACTACTGCTCTCTAGAGAAATAATAACTCAAAGATGCCCACACTCTTAAAAGAATAAATTGTAATACTTATCAAGCTTTCCACATTTGCATAGAGTAGTCATCTTCTGACACATGGGATGTCTGTGAATTTTTTTTTCCATTTATTTTGTAATTTTCATATTTTCTTACAAAGCGATGAATACTATCCATTGTAATAGATATGAATTTCAGTCTTTAAATCTTCTTTACATTATTCCAGAAAAATAGTCTAAAGGGAATCTCCATCTACCTTCACTATTCAAAAAGTTATTAATATGCAAATTGCTATGTTAAAATGGACAGAGAAGCCTGATGGGCTACAGTCCATAGAGTTGCAAAGAGCTGGACATGAATGAGCAACTGAGCACATACACACTAATTGTTTAAAAGAGAAAAAAAATTCTCACTCTGCAACAGCTCTCAGTATATGAAGGTGTCTGTGTAATGATGCAATTTAATCTATATTCCCATAAGAGGTGGGTTGCAGAAAAACATTTGAATTTTTAAAAGAAAAATTTAGACAAATCATTAGGAATTATCTTCTAACTCTGAGAATAATAAGATAATGGGAATGCATTTATTGAGTAAATGCTTACTGACTGTAATCTAATAAGATAAACTGTCTGCTTTGAAACAAAAATAAATCTGAAAAAATGCAGTTAAATTCAGCTCAGTGTTTCATGCTATAGGATTCTGAGAATAATAGCCTTTAGCTTGTAGGGCTTCACTGATAGCTCAGTTGGTAAAGAATATGCCTGCAGTGCAGGAGACCCTGGTTCAATTCACGGGTCAGGAAGATCCCCTGGAGAAGGGATAGGCTACCCACTCCAGTATTCTGGCTTGGAGAATTCCATGGACTGTATAGCCCATGGGGCTGCAAAGAGTTAGACGCAACTGAGTGAAATTTAGATTAGATTAGAGCATGGGGTTACAGTGGGAGGTGTGAGAAATGAGGCTGGGAGGAAGGCAGGGCCAGGATGAACAGAACATTGCAGGGATGCTAAAAAGCCAGAGCTTTACCAAATAGGTGAAAATAATAAAGATTCTGAGTTTTTACATAGCCTAGCTAAATTTTGTTTTTAGATAATACTAGTTGCTGTAGGGAAAATGAATCTGAGGGTCCTAACCTTTAAGGTAGGCATGCTAATTAAAGAGTCATACTTGTAGTCCATTCATACGTCTGTGCGTGCTAGATTGCTTCAGTCGTGGCCAACTCTTTGCCATTTGCCACCCTGTGAACTGTAGCCCACCAACCTCCTTTGTCCATGGGATTTTCCAGGCAGGAATACTGCAGTGGGTTGCCATTCCCTTCTCCGTGGGATCTTTCCAACCCAAGGATCGAACTCACATCTCCTGTGGTTCCTGCATTGTAGGTGTGTTCTTTACCCATGAACCACTGGGGAAGCTCATTCATAGGTGATACAAGTTTAATGCAGATTAGTTTTAGTTAAGAATATTCTATCAATGTATTTCATATTTTCTGAGATTAGTTTGGATGTACAAATAGGGTAAGATTAGTTATTATCAATCATTTTGCAAAGGCTGCTTTTAGTGGAGACCTGCGTAACACAAGGTCTTTCCTCAGAGGCTCACCCATTTGTAACTGGGAGGCTGCTGGGTTCATGACATCAACTGATGGCTGTTTCTCTTCTCAGCACCTCTTCAGGCCACTCACTGAGTCTGCTTTATTTGCAGGTGTCACCTTACCACTGCCACTAATACTGTGGTATTTAAACCTAGCTGTTATCTTCCAATATGAATTTGGTTTCTGGCAATGCTGCTGCTGCTGCTAAGTCACTTCAGTCGTGTCCGACTCTGTGTGATCCCATAGACGGCCTCCTACCAGGCTCCTCTGTCCCTGGGAATCTCCAGGCAAGAACACTGGAGTGGGTTGCCATTTCCTTTTCCAATGCATGAAAGTGAAAAGCGAAAGTGAAGTCACTCAGTCGTGTCCGACTCTTGGTGACCTCATGGGCTGCAGCCTGCTAGGCTCTTCCATCCATGGGATTTTCCAGGCAAGAGTACTGGAGTGGGGTGCCATTGCCTTCTCTGGGTTTCTGGCAATAGCCAATAGCAATTCAGCATTAATACTGAAGAGGAAAGTGGAGATTCAAGGAACATAGTACTCTTTGGTGCTTTTAAAGGGCAGCTTGTAAGTAGATAGCCTGTTCTATTTGTTGAAGTAAACTCGAGAAGGAGTTACTCAAGTTTGTTAGTGCTTGCTCATTGTTTGATCAAGCATAGAACTTCCAAGGTTGGTACTGAAATAACTAACATTGTTGAGCAGTCCCCACATACTGGACATGGTCCTTACCACTTTATACATATATCCTCTCATTTAATCTCCCAAGAATTCTGTGGGGAAGGCAGTATTTGTATGCCCTCTTGGTAGAGGATAGTACTGGAAACTAGAAATCTGCCTAAGATTACGTAACTGCAGAGCTCCTTGGGTGCAAATCCCTCACACATAGCTTCCCCCCTTCTGGAGTGTTTCTTTGAAAATGTGGCTGCTTGCTCACTTACAACTCTATCTAGAGTCAGAATTATCTTTTGAAATCATTCATGCCTTGCAAGATTGGACCATAAGTAAGAACTAATATAGAGTGTTTCAAAAATTTCATGAAATAGTGAGCAAAAAAAAAAAAAAAAAAGATTAAGAATTAATTAATTAATCACAGGAAAGCAGTTACAGCTGTTTTGGATCATGCTGGATATATTTACCAGAACTAGCACAATTATTTAGAATAGAAAGCAGAAGCAGAGGCATTGATTGAAACTGCAGGGGGAATTCTGGTGAGCAGAATATAATTGCTCATTATTTTTATTTGTATCTTCCCATTTCCTTGTTTCCTTTTTCCTTTGTTCTTCAATGATACTCAAGACTTTGCATGAAAATACATTCTTTTCATGGATTTATATATTTAGCTATATCCTGCAGCTTGTCTCATTTGGAAGTCATGATCAGTTTTTAATATCATTATAATTTCCACAGTAACCAGTTGGAGTATTATAATCACACCTATATGACTTTAGTAGAAGCAGATAAATTAAGAAATAAAACACTTATTTTAATGAAAATATTCTAAGCAATAGCTTAAAAGGATAAACACTAAAAAATGCCCATGTTCCTATTGTGGGCTTTTAAACTATAAAATCTTCTAAGACTATTCAAACACTCTGTATAGGTATTATTGAAACTTGGCTTCATTAGTGCCCAAACTCTTTTAAAACCAGTATTTGTCCTTATTCATCACACTTAGAATGTTAAGAAGTTACAAAGATTCAGGAGTCTTAAGCATCAATATTTTTTATTCATACTTGAACATTAAAAATTTTTCTTTCCAAGTAATTTAGAAAAGAAATGTGAAAATTAGTGATTTGTCACCTAACACAATACATGTCTGAAATATATTAACCCAAGGACTTCCCTGGTGGCTCAGATGGTAAAGAATCTGCCTGCAATGCAGGAGACTTGGTTTCTATCCCTGGGTTGGGAAAATTCCCTGGAGAAGGGAATGGCAACTCACTCTAATATCCCTACCTGGAGGAATTCCATGGACAGAGGAGCCTTGTGGGCTACTGTCTATGGGGTCGCAAAGTGTCAAACACAGCTGAGTGACTAACACTTTGAAAACATTGGCAACAAACTGGTGAGCCAGCTTCTCAATGCTGCATGTTTAATGACAACCAAAAACAGTAGAAACGTAAGATTTTTACCAAATATCATTTGACAAGCATATGGAGTATTCATCTGCTTCACTGTATTTCATTTCAAATAAATATGTGAAAGTAATTACATTGCCTTTTCTAAAATCACTGAATTCAGTATCAAATATTATTTACATCAGGAGTCAGAATCCTTTATACTGCAAAGGGCCTGATAATAAATATCTGTGGCTTTGCCAGCCTCGAGGTCTCTGGAGCAATTAGGCAATTCTGCTGAAGCATGAAAGCTGCCATAGACAACAGTACATAACAAAATTTGTGAGGTTGTATCCCAATAAAACTTTATTTACAAAGACAGGAACAGAGTAGATTTGCCCTGAGGGCCCTAGCTTGTCACCCTGATTTAAAGAATGTTCTAAATATGGGAACCTTTGCAAAACAGAATTTTGTTAACATTTTCTTTATTTGCTGTAATGTTTTTTCAAGTGTTAAATACATTTTAGTTATGATGGAATATTATGGAAAACAGTAACATTTTATTAGTTTAAACTTGAGAATTTTTTGCACCTTCCCATCAGAGAGATTTGGCTAAAATGTAAATAAAGTTCTAGTAGTATTGAGATCTGGCTCTTATTCTAAAATGTTGCCTGACAATTAGAGCTGAAAAGGAGAAATTATTTACTTTTACAAGTTTTTACTAACTCTGAAGCTTTGGGTCTTTTTCAGTTGGAAAACTGGGCTACTTGTATTAGGTGAGTTGTGCTTTTCTGAAGTGGCAAATGATTTTTCTCACTCTTTTCATACAAAAAGCTTTGTACAACTAAAATTCCTATGATCTATCAAAATGATCTAAAAGGACCTCTTAATAGTGTAATCTAGCATACAAAATAAAATATGATACAACCTGATTTAGAGATAGGAAGAGTCCTGAAATCAACAAGAGTGATGTGGAGTTGTATTATTGCCATATTCTATTATTTATGAAAAATTTAATAAAATGGTAAAAAAAAAATTACTAACTAGAAGAGCTAACTTACTAAAAGAGCTAACTTATATAGATGACTCTGATCTGGAAAGAAGCTAGGAATATCTTCTAAATGAGGTTCTGAGGAGATTTACAAACTGTAGTGTCTTAGTCTGCCAAAGCTACTATATCAAAATACCGAAAACTAAGTGACTTAAATAGCAGAAGTGTCTTTCTCACAAATGTGGAAGCTGAGGGTTACAATTTCAAAGTATGAATTTGGGGGGATTCCAACATTTAGTCTAAAACATGTAGCTTGCCGAACATTCAGTTTAAATTAGAAGGCTTAATAATTGAGTTCTAACCAAAAGCAAGGAGTCATGTAGGTGAGTGCCTTATACCTTTTAATATAGTGAGAATGCAAATGAGGTTTCTTTTATAATATTCTTTGAAAATATTCTCATTATTTTTGATATCTCCCTATTGCTCTTGTCAGTAATAATGATTAAATATTAAAAACCATATTAATGAGTAGCAAGAAAGTCTCCATATAATTTATCTATGAATTCAATAGATTACTTGAATCTTATAATATTTTAACATTTTAGAAAAAAATCACGACAGCTTTTTCCTTAATTTTTAAAATTGTGTGCTTGTAAGTCATTTATATTTGCTTTCTTATAAATAACAAACATTTTTATTGTAGTTTTTCTTCTAAGTGTAGGAATATTAACAGCTTATTGTCTACCTCAGTAAACTTACTGATTTTTGTGTAGGTACCCTATTGTAAGATAGTATACTGAAATTTTTTTATGAAAAGATTTTTATTTCCTTGGGCCCCAAAATCACTGCAGATGGTGACTGCAGCTATGAAATTAAAAGACTCTTGCTCCTTGGAAGAAAAACTATGACAAACCTAGACAGCATATTACAAAGCAGAAGTATTACCTTGCCAACAAATGTCAGTATAGTCAAAGCTAAGGCTTTTCCAGTAGTCATGTATGGATGTGACAGTTTGACTATAAAGAAAGCTGAAAGCTGAAGAATTGATGCTTTTGAAATGTGGTGCTGGAGAAAAGTCTTAAGAGTCCCTTAGACAGCAAGGAGATCCAACCAGTCCATCCTAAAGGAAATCAGTCCTGAATATTCATTGGAAGGACTGATGCTGAAGCTGAAGCTCCAATACTTTGAACCCCTGATGTGAAGAACTGACTCCTTGGAAAAGACCTTGATGCTGGGAAAGATTGAAGGTAGAAGGAGAAGGGGATGACAGAGGATGGACTGTTTGGATGGCATCACCAACTCAATGGACATGAGTAAAAGCAAGCTGCAGGAGTTGGTGATGGACAGGGAAGCCTGGTATACTGCAGTCCATGGGGTCACAAAGAGTTGGACATGACTGGGAAACTGTACTGACTGAACTAAACCCTATTGTAAGACACTATACTGAAATTTTTTTATGAAAAGTTTTTCAATATATTTTCTGAGGATTTTTGTGTGTACATACATTGCACAAAATAATGACCATTTAATCTTTGGAGAAAGATTAAAAGATAAGATTACAGACATCTTATTTCTGTTTTACTATAAATGCATAAAGCATAAATTTCAAAATCATCTTAAAATAGTGCTTTTAACAGATATTCTGTTAAGCTTTCTAATTTTCATAGGTACTCTACTGATATTTCATCACTTACTATAATTTCCTTTGCTGTAAGTAAACTTATTTTTAAAGGAAATGACCTTTGTTAGTTTTCCTTAGTATTTTGGGATAGAAATTTGTCTTGACTTTGTCAAATAAAATTGGTCAAACTGCTTCAAGATAAAATGTTTTTATTTAATTTACTCACACAGTAAAGGATCTTAGTAGTTCAGGCTCCTCTGTCCATGGGATTTTCCAGGCAATAGTACTGGAGTGGATTGCCATTTCTTTCTCCAGGGGATCTTCCCAACCCAGGGATTGAACCCAGGTCTCCTGCATTGTAGACAGACGCTTTACCATCTGAGCCACCAGGAAGTCCCTAATGTTGAATGTCTTTACACCTCTTTTTGAAAGTTATTAATACTGGGTTAAATCATGCTTCTATTTCTGTGCTAATTATCCTGCAACATACATCTATTTTTTTTCAAATTACGATTTATGGAGCTTTTTATCTTGTATGAACTGGAATAATTTATAAAATATCAATGTATTTGTTCTGTAAGAAATTAAATAATTCATCAGTGACAATTAATAAACATTTTTATGAGTTCTTCAGTGTTATTCTTAGTTATTGATTCATTGACTTCTCTGTGTAGAATGTAAAATCATCCATTTCATTGACGTTTTTAATTTCAGCACAGAATAATTGCAGACACCATTTTGTACATACTGTTATCCTATGATCATTTTTTTACCACAGACATTTCTCTGGTTTGTCTATGTTGCTAATTTTTAAAAAGCATTTAATCTTGGATGCTTGAACGCCATTATTTTTGTGCTGGTGTCATAATGAAACTAATGCAGTTGAATAATGAATACGATGCCTCAAAGGAGGCATAACTTAGAATTTATACTCACATGTCACCGTCACTCATTTCTTGTGTTTTAGTCTTCTACTGCTACTATAACAAATTATTACAACTTTAGAGGCTTGAAACAATTTAAATGTATTATCTTACAGTTCTGTAGGTCATAAGTTTAACATGGCTAAAATCAAAGTATCAGCATTGCTCCACTTCTTTCTGAAGTTTCTAAGGGACTTTTCTTTTTCTTTGATTTTGCCAGCCTCCAGAGGGCATTCACATTCCTTGGCTTGTGGTCTCTTCCCTATTTTTAAAACCAGCAAAGGTAGGTCAAGTTTTTCTCACACTGGATCACTCTGATTTTCTTCCTCTCACTTGCTTTTCAATTGTCAAGTATCCCTGGTATTTAGATTCAGTTCAGTTCAGTCGCTCAGTTGTGTCCGACTCTTTGTGACTCCATGAATCACAGCACGCCAGGCCTCCCTGTCCATCACCAACTTCCAGAGTTCATTCAAACTCACGTCCATCGAGTCAGTGATGCCATCTAGCCATCTCATCCTCTGTTGTCCCCTTCTCCTCCTGTCCCCAATCCCTTCCAGCCTCAGAGTCTTTTCCAATGAGTCAACTCTTCGCATAAGGTGGCCAAAGTACGATGCATTCAAATATTATGTTGATTAAGATCCTCAAACTGGTCACATCTGCAAAGTCCTTTTGTAATATAAGGTAATGTATTCAGAGGTTCAAAGTGAATTTGTTGTCAGGAATTAGAATGTGGACATCTTGGGTAGGCCATTATTCTGCCTATTCTTGTTTCCTTTGTCATTTGTGTTTTCAGATTCAGGTCAAACTGCACACCTTCTGTAAAATAAATTGTTGTATATGAATCTGATGCTTATCCTTGATTAACTGTCTTTTGCCGTTGTCACATTTATCTTTTAATTGGTTTCCAAGCATGTTTCAAAAAGTTGTTTAGCTCTCCATGGTTGGCCAGAGATCTATCTACATAAAATATTTTATTTGAACACATTTGTTTTAAATTATAAATATCTTCTGTGTTAACACACAGATTGTGTTGACAGACTTTGTTTGCCTGAGCTGACCATCAGTTTAATCAGACTAATTACTTTATTAGCTCAGTAAACAGTCTCATATTTGGAAAACATTTTATAATTCCACTTAAAGAAAAACTGAGCAGACATCAGATGATGAGTAAGAAAGAAATTTCATTATCCATCTGTATATATTTCAGAAAAAATGTACTTATCAAGGCTTCTTTTAAAATTTTCACCCAGTTAAAAACTATTTTTTTTAAATAAATAGTGAACTGTTGGTACATTATTAGGAAAACTTATCAGCTAGACTAAACAATGACATTTATACAGATTCATCATAAATCACAGTATCTTAAAATTCTTAGAAAAAGTATATGGAGGGTTTCCAAGGCATCTGAGCTGCTCAGGAATCTTTCTTAATATTAAAAGAAAATTGTCTACCAGTTTGCCTAGATTTGACCAAAAAAATAAAATAAAATCAGCTACTTGATATACATCTCTTTTAGTCAATTCTGTATATTTAATCTGTATTATTATGACTTTAGGGCTTTTGGTAATGTAGATTTTGTTTTATGCATTGAAGCAAATTTCTCATTATTATAGCCTTAAAAATAGTGTGTGTGGGTTGGCATAAATGGATGATACATATGAGTGTATTTAAATTGTGCAACTTAAATCTATATTCTATGAGTTGTATTTGACATAATGACCATTAGGTTAATTTATTATTAGTTTTTCATACATCTCTATATTCAATTCACCTAAATTTTTCAATAATTTTCTAGAGATCTTTAATCTATTAGAAAAAAAGGTCTAGTGCAAATGCATAATTGTTAAGCCACTGTGGAGTTTGGTGGTTCTTCATAACTTACGGTTACTGCATAATTTTACCTTTAGAAATACATATAAAAGAATTGAAAATGGGTACTCAAACACATGTTTATAGCAGCAGTATTCACAAAAATCAAAAGGCAAAAACATCCCCTAAGTCCATAAATAGATTAATGAATAAACACATTTGTCATAGATATATACAATGAAATATTATTCAGTCATAAAATGGAATGAAGTAATGATATAGGCAACAACATGGATGAACCTCTAAAACAACTAAGTGACAAAAGCCAGACACAAAAGATCACGTATTTCATTATCCCGCTTACATGAAATATCCAGAATAGACAAATTAATAGAGATGGACTATGTATGGATCGATTGCTGCTAGGGGCAGAGGGGTGGGGAGAGGGGAGACACTAATTGATGGGTATGAGGTTTTTTTTTTTCAGTGTTGGAAATGTTTTGAAACCTGATATAAATGGTAGTTGCTCAATGTGAATGATCTCACTGAACTGTTCATGTTAAAATGGTGAATTTTATTGTGTTGAATTTACTTTGATAATTAGCATTTAAAATGTCTCTGGTACAAGCGGTATAACTTCTCATTTAAGACTAGGACATTATGCTCTTAGCTTCACAATTCTGAAAGGGGCATCTGCTCTTTAGCTTTCATCTACATACAGTCCTTCCCCTCTAGATCTTGTGCTTCAGTAACTGCAGATTGATGTTTTGTTACAGCTCAACCAAAACCACACAACCTCTCCCCAACCTCTTATCTTCCTTAACTATGCCAATGCCCTATTTGAATTCAATCTTCAATCAGAAGAATATCGAAACTCCCAGGAGGCACTTCATTTGCTTACACACAGAACATGAACATGTATTCTGCTACTCCCACACAAGGGGATATAGAGGGACTCTGTTACTTAATCTATGAGGGCATCTTGACATAAATGTCCTCTCTTTCAGATTCAAAGCACAAATGAAGCTCTACTGAAAACTTCCAGAACTTGGAGATCTATTTCTAATCCGAGGGGAAGATAGAATCTGCTTTGGCTCATCACATTTTTCTATATCCTTTGAGTGCTAACCACAGGAAATATTTTTAAACTAACAAGTCAAGATGTAACTCTTTCTTTCATTCCAGAATCTGACTCTCCTCTGAGGCAACATGTGACACTGACTATGAAAAGAATAGGAAGCAAAAAGAAAAATGTGATTTCAGCCACGAATAGAAGACTGAAAAAACTATCCTTAAATTAGTAGAGCTTTGTATATAGATGTTGGTTTCCTAGGGTTAGGCTCTTAACAATTTAACACTACTACAATGGATGATTTCAAAGCTATTATATTGTCCCATCTATTGTCTGTGCCTATTATTATCCTGGCAACGGGAAGTAAGAGGTCAAAGTTTATGAAAAGAAATAATGTCTTTCTTTGTAAAACCTTCAGAAAACATTCCAAAGAAACAGCACCTCATTCTCTCTATTCCAAATAACTGAAGAAAATAATGGCATTGATGTAAAAGTTCTATGATCTTATCACAGCACAGTTTGATCAGGCATCTTGACTGGTGATCACAGGCATTAGTAAAGAGACCATTGATTATTGGTCAAGGGCTTTGTAATAGCTTATTAACATCAAGTCTTCCCTTCCTGTCTTCTCATATTTACATTGAGACCTTGCAGATCTTCCCATGATATGGAATCCATTTCTCCACTTCTTGATTCTGGGTTTTTCAGGATATTTACATTAATCAATAGAATATTAGCAAGTGTGATACAAGGGGAGACTGATAAGCACTTGCAAATGGAGCTTGCTTTCTTGTTATCCTTGGAGCCCTTTGATAGCCTCGTGGGCAAGCCTGGCCTTATCTGCTGAAGTATTAAATGGAGACCAGATGGAGAGAGACCCCACTCATCCTATTCATCTCAGAGAAAACCATCATAAATTCCCAGCTTCAAAAACCCAACCATCTCATTAAAAATTCAAAATAAATTTATTGGCAATCAACTAAGCTTGGTTAGATTTGATGAGCCAACTAGTTGACTTAGTCAAGCTCAAATAGCCAACACACAGAATCATGTGTTAAATAAATAGTTGTTTCAGAGCACTAGGTTTTGAACTATTTTTGTATATACCAGAAGCTAAATAATAAACTTACTGATATTTCTATTCTACAACTTACTTACCATTATATTTTAATTAATCAAAATAAAATACAAATTAGTTGCTTTTGTTGATCACTTACACATACCAAGTGTATTGCAAAAGATAATATATATTTTAAAAAACATTCAAGGTTGATAACATATATTTAATTTTTTTTCAAGGTTTGTGTTAAGGACTGAATTGTGTCCCACCAAATCTATATATAATATCATTAACCTCAGATATGCAGATGATGCCACCCTTATGGCAGAAAGTGAAGAGGAACTTCACTTCACTAAAAAGCCTCTTGATGAAAGTGAAAGTGGCGAGTGAAAAAGTTGGCTTAAAGCTCAACATTCAGAAAACGAAGATCATGGCATCCAGTCCCATCACTTCATGGGAAATAGATGGGGAAACAGTGGAAACAGTGTCAGATTTTATTTTTTTGGATTCCAAGATCACTGCAGATGGTGACTGCAGCCATGAAATTAAAAGATGCTTACTCCTTGGAAAGAAAGTTATGACCAACCTAGATAGCATATTCAAAAGCAGAGACATTACTTTGCCAACAAACGTCTGTCTAGTCAAGGCTATGGTTTTTCCTGTGGTCATATATGGATGTGAGAGTTCGACTGTGAAGAAAGTTGAGCGCCAGAGAATTGATGCTTTTGAACTGTGATGTTGGAGAAGACTCTTGAGAGTCCCTTGGACTACAAGGAGATCCAACCAATCCATTTGGAAGGAGATTAGCCCTGGGATTTCTTTGGAAGGAATGATGCTAAAGCTGAAACTCCAGTACTTTGGCCACCTCATGCGAAGAGTTGACTCATTGGAAAAGACTCTGATGCTGGGAGGGATTGGGGGCAGGAGGAGAATGGGACAACAGAGGATGAGTTGGCTGAATGGCATCACTGACTCGATGGATGTGGGTCTGGGTGAACTCCAGGAGTTGGTGATGGACAGGGAGGCCTGGCGTGCTGCGATTCATGGGGTCGTGAATAGTCGGACACAGCTGACCAACTGAACTGAACTGAAATCTATATATTTCATCCCTAACCCCCAGTGTGATTTTATTTATGAATAAAAGCTTTTCTTCCCTGGTAGCACAGATAGTAAAGAATCTGCCTGCAATGTAAGAGACCTGGGTTTGTTCCCTGAGTCAAGAAGATACCCTGGAGAAGGAAATGGCAACCAACTCCAGTATTATTGCCTGGAGAATCCCATGGACAGAGGAGCATGGTGGGCTGCAGTCTATGTGGTCAGGAAGAGTCAGACACAGCTGAGTGACTAACACTTTCAGGGCTTTTCAGGAGGTAATTAAGGTTACATGGGTCATATGCATGAGGCCCTGATCCAGTAAGACTGACGTTCTTATAAGAGGAAGAAACAGCAAGAATGTGCACACACAAATAAAAACCCACTTGAGGACACAGTCAGAAGGCATCTATCATCCAGGACCTTGAGCTTGGCTTCCCAGCCTCCAGAACTGTGAAAAAATAAACTTTTGTTGTTTAGATCACCCAGTCTGTGGTATTTTCTTTTTTTAATGTCTGCCTAGCAGACTAATATAGTTAGCATTATTGTCTTCCTTTTGCAGATGAGGCAACCAAGTCTGAGAGGTATTTTTGTAACGGTCCACAGTAACCAGCTAGCATTATACAGAAATGAGAGCCTAGACTAGGTTATTTTGATGGTGAAATCCAAGTTCTCAGCAATATAGAGGAAACAAAGCATGCTTTTACTGCCCTGACAATACCAAAAATAGGGTATGTAATCTAAACCAAAAATCTTGCAACAGATATCAAAGAAATCACTACTTTTGTCAAATAAAATAAGATGCAATGCAAGATGAAACACAAAACATGCAACAAAAATGACTGATTGAAGAGTAGTAAGAAAGGAAAAAATTAGAGGAAGAAGAGTTTCTATAATCCATTGCTAACAGACTCTCTGATGACCCATTTGGTTTACTTTCTTCACCTAAAGCCTTATAATTTTACTTTTTGTATATCATATTAACTTTTGGTTAGTAATCCATAATGTGATCTTTCCTTTTAAATGTTTCTGCATCTTTTCTGTCAATGAAATGATGTAAGGGTTTCATGTTCTACATTTAAGCTAAATTTAGACATACTGTTTTCTTAATTTGCTAAAACTATTTTACTCTCTTGTCTTTCGTTAATTAATTCTCTGGCATGGGTGAATCAAACCAGGCTCTAAGAGTACCTACTTATGCCTGATAAACTCTGGAAATATAATATCACAGACAAAAGTTAGATTAGCTCACAGGTAATGCAATTTAAGCAAGAGAATTATACTGTTTGCCAATCAAACATTTCTCTAAAGCAACAGAGGTTTAATTGAAACTATTGATGATTAATTACATTTAATAATCTTTATTAAAATAAGTTTGGACAAACATTTGACTTAATTAAAAACCAAATAGTGAGCATGCTTAACATTTCATTCATCAGTAAATTGTTTTTAAAGTTAAATACCATTTTAAGAAAATGTTGCACCACTAAGTCCAAGTTGTGTTTCGTAGATTCTGATCTCATACACCTATATTTTTTTGTTTGTTTTTAACTTGAATCTAGCTGACTTTTATGGTAATATTTATTTTTAACAATTCTATTGAAAGATAAATATAAAATTTGATCAAAGATAAAGTTTCCACATTTAAGATTCCCACACCTTTTTAGAAACATTCCTCTAAAAGCTTAAATTTTTAAAATAATTCAATTTTTTCTTTTCAACATTAGCATTTAGATTAAATACAATGTGCAAAATATACTAAATACTTCACAGTATTATAATTTTTACATTCTCCAATTTTATGGGACAAAATGGTTTATCTCTTTCATTCATCTTACATATGTTAATATTTTTCAATGCCTTCTGTTTGAATTTCTAATATAGAAGACTATGACTCATCAAATCTTTTGAAAAATGACTTTTTTTTTTTGGTATGATCATTTTTCTCACCAAATTGTGATAATTCTCTTTGATACTGATTTTATTGATCACAATTTGATTAACATGCAATACTTATAAAATATGCATTCTTGTAGTACTTTAGGGTCTTAATGTAATTAAAAATAAAAGAGATTTCAAAGATTTGTCAAAGAAAATAACACCAGTAAGTGGTAGAATAAGTCTCTGAACCTGCATTAGCCTGGATAAAAATGCGTTCTTATCCAATATGCTACTCTCCTCGGTTTATTTGTAATGGGCTTTCCTGGTGGTTCAGATGGTAAAGAAACTGCCTGTAATGCAGAAGACCCAGGTTCAATCCCTGGGGGAAGATCCCCTGGATTAGGAAATGGCAACCCACTCTTGTATTCTTGCCTGGAGAATTCCATGGACAGAGGAGCCTGATGGGCTACAGTCCATGGGTTGCAAAGAGTCAGACATGACTGAACAACTAACACTGAGTTTGTAATATAATTTTTTACTTGCTCTTAATTCCACAAAATTTGAATTTCCTTTAAATCCATATCAAATATATATTATAAGAAAAACATATACAATGGCCTTTAGAGTAAAATGTATACTCTAAAAACTCTCTTCAAGGTTTGAAAATTCAATCAATATTTCAAAAAGGACAATTTTTCAAGCTTACAGCTCTTAGGTTGCTTTACCTCTATTTTTCTCAAAATAATTTTGTCAGAATTATTAATAGAACTGACAACTTTTTAAAAATTTTGAGCAATGGGAAATTTCATTTTTTAAGTTATAAAATTATACATAGAAAATGTGGATGAGATTATGCCTTTCAAACTCAATGTGCTTTAGAAAACCTCTCTGATTACATACAGAATGTCCAGAATTGTTCTCTGGAGACCAAGGCACAATTTATTTTTTTAAATTTTTTTATTTTTTTAATTTTAAAATCTTTAATTCTTACATGCGTTCCCAAACATGAAACCCCCTCCCACCTCCCTCCCCATAACATCTCTCTGGGTCATCCCAATGCACCAGCCCCAAGCATGCTGTATCCTGTGTCAGACATAGACTGGCGATTCGATTCTTACATGATAGTATACATGTTAGAATGCCATTCTCCCAAATCATCCCACCCTCGCCCTCTCCCTCTGAGTCCAAAAGTCCGTTATACACATCTGTGTCTCTTTTGCTGTCTTGCATACAGGGTCATCATTGCCGTCTTTCTAAATTCCATCTGTATGTGTTAGTATACTGTATTGGTGTTTTTCTTTCTGGCTTACTTCACTCTGTATAATCGGCTCCAGTTTCATCCGTCTCATCAGAACTGATTCAAATGAATTCTTTTTAACGGCTGAGTAATACTCCATTGTGTATATGTACCACAGCTTTCTCATCCATTCGTCTGCTGATGGACTTCTAGGTTGTTTCCATGGACTGGCTATTACAAACAGTGCTGCGATGAACTTTGGGGTACATGTGTCTCTTTCAATATTGGTTTCCTCGGTGTGTATGCCCAACAGTGGGATTGCTGGGTCATAACGTAGTTCTATTTGCAATTTTTTAAGGAATCTCCACACTGTTCTCCAAAGTGGCTGTACTAGTTTGCATTCCAACCAACAGTGTAAGAGGGTTCCCTTTTCTCCACACCCTCTCCAGCATTTATTGCTTGCAGATTTTTGGATTGCAGCCATTCTGACTGGTGTGAAGTGGTACCTCATTGTGGTTTTGATTTGCATTTCTCTAATAATGAGTGATGTTGAGCATCTTTTCATGTGTTTGTTAGCCATCCGTATGTCTTCTTTGGAGAAATGTCTATTTAGTTCTTTGGCCCATTTTTTGATTGGGTCGTTTATTTTTCTGGAATTGAGCTTCAGGGGTTGCTTGTATATTTTTGAGATTAGTTGTTTGTCAGTTTCTTCATTTGCTATTATTTTCTCCCATTCAGAAGGCTGTCTTTTCACCTTGCTTATATTTTCCTTTGTTGTGCCGAAGCTTTTAATTTTAATTAGATCCCATTTGTTTATTTTTGCTTTTATTTCCAGAATTCTGGGAGGTGGATCATAGAGGATCCTGCTGTGATTTATGTCTGAGAGTGAAGTTTCTGGTCTTACATTTAGATCTTTAATCCATTTTGAGTTTATTTTTGTGTGCGGTGTTAGAAAGTGATCTAGTTTCATTTTTTTACAAGTGGTTGACCAGTTTTCCCAGCACCACTTGTTAAAGAGATTGTCTTTACTCCATTGTATATTCTTGCCTCCTTTGTCAAAGATAAGGTGTCCATATGTGTGTGGATTTATCTCTGGGCTTTCTATTTTGTTCCATTGATCTATATGTCTGTCTTTGTGCCAGTACCATACTGTTTTGATGACTGTGGCTTTGTAGTAGAGCCTGAAGTCAGGCAAGTTGATTCCTCCAGTTCCATTCTTCTTTCTCAAGATTGCTTTGGCAATTCGAGGTTTTTTTGTATTTCCATACAAATCTTGAAATTATTTGTTCTAGTTCTGTGAAAAATATGGCTGGTAGCTTGATAGGGATTGCATTGAATTTGTCTATCTTGGTGATACAATTCTGGAACTCAGACTGGTTCTTGATTTTACAAATCTTTTGGGCAATAACTTACAGGAAAGTACCTCCAAGAGTGCTTGAACCCATCCCAAATTTGAGAAAGAACTCAGAGCATACTATATTTGGTTCTCCTTAAGAACCCAAAGCATTAAAGAAGGAAAGCATTAAAAAAAAAAAAAAAGTTGAGGAGGTATGGAGTGGGAAACTAAGTTTCAAGGATCATGGAAATATTTAGTGACAAAAAAAGATAAGAGAATAGAATGAAAAGGCCCAAAACAGAATAAATTTTGGAAAAAAAAAAAAAAACAAACAGGCTTGGATGGTTAGCCCAATTTATAGGTGTGACTTTGGGAAAATATAATTGGTGAGTTTTAGGTTCTTCAGTCATAAAATGTAAGGAAACTGTCCTTTTTTCAGCGATATAAAATACTTATAATGCCTGTGACTTAGTAGGCAACTGCAAACTTACACTTTATTGTGGCTATACATAGATTAAATAGATAGTGTACTTTTAAAATATTTAAGAATAAAAAGAAGTGGCAATAATTGTACACAGAGACTCCCCTGCGACCTGGCACTCAATTTTTCACACTGATAACTTTTTAATGACAGTATACATTTAAACCAGGAAATTGACATTGGTACAAAAGTATTAAGTAAATTATGGATCTTTTCAGACTTCCTACCAGTTGCTATCTGCACTAGAATATGTGTACATGCAAGTTTGATTGTGTAATGTGAAATTTTATTATGTGCATAGACTCAATAACCACCACCACAATTAGGATACTGACTATCCAATCACTACAAAGAAACTTCTTTTTACCAACCCAAGTCACAGCCTTATCCTAATCCTAACCAACCAGCCAATTAAGTTGCTCTGTCATGTCTGACTCTTTGCCACTCCATGGACTGTAGCCTTCCAGGCTCCTCCATCCATGGAATTTTCCAGGCAAGAGTACTGGAGTGAATTTCCATTTCCTTCTCCAGGGTATCTTCTCCACCCAGGGATCAAACCTAGGTCTCCTGCACTACAGGCTGATGCTTTACCATCTGAGTCGCCAGGGAAACCTTAGCAATCTGATCTATTCTCTTCATTACACTTATGTCATTTTGAGAATGTGATAGAAACGAAATCATACTACAGTATGTAATTTTTTGAAATAGGCTTTTTTCTCTAAGCACAATGTCCTTGAGTTGATTTAAGTTATTTTTATATGAATAATTTGTTCCTTTTATTGCTGAGTACTTTTCCATTGTGTGGATGTATTGTGGCTTTTTTAGCCCACCAACATCCACCCATTGAAGGATATTTGGGAGAATTTCCAATTTGCAATATTGCAAATAAAGCAACTGTGAACATCATAAAAAGATTTTTATATCCATTTATTTTTCTATGATAGATATTCAGGAGTGTGATTGTTGGGTTTTAGATTAATAGTATGTTTAATAATTTACAAAGCTGCCAAACTGTTTTCTAGAGGGTCTTTACCATTTTACATTCCTAGCAGAAATGAATGAGAGATGAATTGCAGATGCTGTTGCAGATGGGTAGTATTTTAAGAAATGTAAAATATAAAATAATTTCTCTTCTGACTCCTTGGTCAAAGGAGAATTGGTCATCTTTCTGGGGAAAGATTGCTCAACTGAATGCTAATACTGAGAAAGAAGAAAGCATATGAGTCACACTTAGGCAAAATTCTGTTTCCTCAAATGATTGAGTGGCTAAGTTGACTTGAGATTCGGCTGCTTGGAAATAAAATGCTTCAAAATAAACAACATTTGATTGTGTAAATTTACCCTAAATAAACCAAAATTATTATTGTTTTCAGAGGTTCTTATAGTCATTAATTAACTATATGAGGGAAGGGAGATGCAATCTGGTGAAAGAAGCATTAGCAAGATTTGTAATGTCACACAACCTCAGCAGAGAATTAGGAGTTGCTTGGGTCCTATTTAAAGAACCCAAGAGTAACATATCTTGTGTTATCTTAACAGTGAATAAAGACAGTCCCTGGGAACATCTTCATGGAAGCAACAGTCTGATGCATTCATTTTCAATGGTGTTATTTTAAGGTACAAAACTAATTTATTCCTAAATCAATGCCAAAATCAAAACAGTAAACATGTTAATGTAATTTTCACTTCTACTTGGTTAATTATGAAACCATAGACAAAAAGAATTGAAGAAGAATGAGATATCCAACCAAATAATGTTAAACTAGTCAGTATTGTTCTTTTAGCTGAGCATCATTTATGATAATTAATGGAATCAAAGAGTGTGATTATTTACTTGTTTGTGTACTTAAAATATTCCAAGCAAGGGGAATGGAAATTATTGTTTTTAAACTTCCTCTTTATAGTTCCTTATTTTCCTAAATTTACCTTCCTTTGCCAGCTAAAAACAAAATGAACAGAAAATGAAAGTGCTTTTTCTCAAACAACTATCCATACTTGTGGATTTTCTCCTAAGAAATGATCATTGAGACTTTGAGAGTCATTGCAAAATATAGAAAATTTAAAATAGCCATTAAGAAGGAGGAAAAAAATGAAGAAAATGACAGATGATCTCATTGATAACAGAGGCAAGGCATGGATAGAGATGGGCTAGCACCCCTCACTTGTAGATGGGCCTTGATTTGCTTTTCCTTCAGGTGAGAATGAAGGTGGTTGCTCTTCACTTCTGTGACTTTTTCTCCTAATTCATTATATCTTCCTGTGCTGTGCGTGGCCAGCTCAGTCAAGTCCAATTCTTTGCAACCCCATGGACTATAGCCCACCAGGCTCCTCTGTTCATGGGGATTCTCCAGGCAATAACAATGAAGTGGTTTGCTATGCCCTGCTCCAGGGGATCTTCCAAACCTAGGGGTCAAACCCCCGGTCTTCTGCATTGCAGGCGGATTTTTTATCATCTGAGCTACCAGGGAAGTCCTTTTATCTTCCTATTTCTTTTTAAAGAAAGAATGTCTCTTTTGCAGTCATATTGTGCATATAACTTATTTTTTTATTTAAATTTTACCTGTATCTTGGGACTATTGAAAATAGAAAGTTTCAACAAAAAGTAATAAGCTCTTTTGACATATCGTTGATAAGGATCATCACTATAACAAACCCAAACAAGAAAGGAGAGGGTTTTTCCTTATAATGACAACGACAGCAATGATGCTTCCTTTTAGGTTGCATACCTTCAAGGTAACCAACAGAAATAATACATCCCTTTCATTGACTATGTTTCCCAAGGCAAGTTTATTATAGCATCTCAACAGATATAAATTATCAGTTTAAAACTACATATAGATATTATTATGCTCTCAGGTGCTTTTTTATGAGGATTAGAAATGATTTGATAATAGAAATTTATACCAGAGTATTTCAGTAGCAACCATAGTAAAAATATTCCTTTCATTTCTATGATACTTACCAGAAATTAGATAAGAAATCATTGTAAAACATGTACTTCAGTGCAAGCTGTTTATCAGACCCACTCTGTGGGCAATGAAAGCCCAAGGTAAGCACGTTTGACTGCCTACCGTAAAATAGTTAAGATCAAACTCAGGATTGGGTGAGAGAGACACAATTACTGGTGTCAGCAGTTTAAATATAGTTCTTGCTGAGAACACCTTCAAGATAACCGTTCAGACCCATTCATTTTGCCTAGTGGAGGCAATAATTGGTAACTGTCAGTGCTCCCTACAAACACCAGCCTCCTCCAAGAATAACCCAGCATGATTAGCTCTCAGCAATTGGCTGCACTTCTGCTGACTTCTTGTGAGTGGTTTTTCACACACAGTTACAGATAAACCCACTGTAACCAAACACAGCTGATGACTCATTTCATGGCTTTCTGCTTGTCTCCTTCAAAGCTGTGTGTTGTTTCTGTTTTAGAAAGAACAAATGTCTATTTTTAACAAAAGGGTGAGTTTACTACATTATTATTCAGAAAAGGACCATTCAAGCATCTTATAATCTTATGCTGTGACATGCAGAACATTCCTGGGTTTTGTTCCACAAATAGAGCAAAGTTTTACTTAAAGGAGCAATGTCAAAATGACCTTCAAACCTATCTTTAGACTTTTGTATGTTGCTACAGTAAATGCAGAATTCAAATTGAGTTGCTCTGCAAAATGTATTTTGGAAGGAGACATTTCAAGAGATTATAGATGGTTCAAAAGCAATTTAATGCTGGGTACACTTGGGGTGCTGTCTGATTCATGAATAATGAGGACACTTACATGTTCACTTGATATATGGTATTTGAACATAACAATGAATATTTCTTATGGAAAAGGTGTCAGCTAAAGTGGTTATATATGCAGGAGCTTGCCACAAAAATGTTCAGAGTCTGCAATGAGGTAAAATGAGGGTAATTCTCTTTTCCTTTAAAAGAAAATATATTATTTTGCCTTCAAACTTAAGAAATGAACACATGACAATACTGGAAATTAAATATTCATAAATGTTTTAAATAAAATATTAGTCCTTAGCATGATGATGTAGAAACAAGTTTGTCTTATTCACATTTTACCAAAAAACATATTTCTTTTAATTTAGTGGTCATATATATAATTCCCACAAATGGTTATAAAATCTGACAAGAAAGTGTAAAGTTGCCATAAGGTAAGATATTGATCAAACCATTCCCACTTTTTGCTCTCATCCTATGATCAAAATCGAGGATTTTATTAGCTGCATGTTAAAGTAGAAAGATCAGTTGTGGTCTTACTCAAGTCTAAGTGCATTCATTTTGTTCTTTGTTTCTGTGGCCTGTTTCATTCATAATCAAAGACATTTTCTTTTGTTTCACTTTTTTCCGTTTTATGTATTTATTTATGTTTTTTGTAAAATCACTGGTTATTTGAAAACAGTAAAACAGATTGTAAACATTTTAAATTGTGTTGTTTGCTGCTTTTATTAATTACTTATTTCTTAATGTGAAAAACTTCAAAGGAGTCTGAGCCATGGCTGTAACATCCACACAACCAGCTTCCATTCAAGTGGAATGACTCTAACAGATGTGCTTCTACCCTGATTTCTTGGCTATTACAACTTTACAATGCAAATAAATCCTTTCCTTCAAAAATGTTACTTTTTCAGTGATGACACAGTATTCTAATTAAGTTGCAATTCTCCTGTCAGATCTCTTATTTTCCTCATTTATCCTTTTTGCCCAGCACTTATTTCTCCATAAATCATAAATATTATAAAAATTTTTTATCATTTTGTGTGTGATCTATTTCCCCTCATGAGAATGTAAGCTTCACAAAGACAAGAACTTTCACCTGGCTTTGTTCACTAAACTATATATAACACCTAGGACAAAGAAGGTGTTTGAAAATATTTGTTGAATGAATAAAAGAATACTTACTGAGGTTCTGAGATTAAAATTTTTATATAAATGTTGGTATATAAATTCTTATGCTATCTGTCTTTGGGCTTCCTAGGTGACCCAGTGGTAAAGAAACTGCCTGCCAATGCATGAGACAGAGGAGATGTAGGTTAGATCCCAGGGTTGCGAAGATCCTTTGGAAAAGGAAATGGCAACCAACTTCAGTATCTTGTCTGGGAAATTCCGTGGACAGAGGAACCTGGGAAGATATAGCCTATGGGATCTCAAAGAGTGGGACATGACTGAGCTACTTAGCATCTATGCACACAGATCTTGAAATGAGCAAAATATAAATTTGTTCTGTTTTTAAAATACAGATTTCCTTTTAGATCTTTCTATGTCCTTAAACAATAGATCTCACATCAAATTTGTTGTACTCTGAATGTGTGTAAATAATTATGAGATAAATTGTAGAACATCAGAGTTCAGTTCAGTTCAGTCGCTTAGTCGTGTCCGACTCTTTGCAACCCCATGAATCGCAGCACGCCAGGCCTCCCTGTCCATCACCAACTCCCGGAGTTTACTCAGACTCACGTCCATCGAGTCAGTGATGCCATCCAGCCAACTCATTCTCTGTCGTCCCCTTCTCCTCCTGCCCCCAATCCCTCCCAGCATCAGAGTCTTTTCCAATGAGTCAACTCTTCTCATGAGGTGGCCAAAGTACTGGAGTTTCAGCTATAGCATCATTCCTTCCAAAGAAATCTCAGGGCTAATCTCTTTCAGAATAGACTGGTTGGATCTCCTTGCAGTCCAAGGGACTCTCAAGAGTCTTCTCCAACATCACAGTTCAAAAGCATCAATTCTTTGGCGCTCAGCTTTCATCACAGTCCAACCCTCACATCCATACATCACCACATTAAAAACCATAGCTTTGACTAGACGGACCTTAGTCAGCAAAGTAATGTGTTTGCTTTTGAATATGCTATCTAGGTTGGTCATAACTTTTCTTCCAAGGAGTAAGCCTGTTTTAATTTCATGGTCGCAGTCATCATCTGCAGTGATTTTGGAGCCCCCCAAAATAAAGTCTAACACTGTTTCCACTGTTTCCCCATCTATTTCCCATGAAGTGATGGGACCAGATGCCATGATCTTCGTTTTCTGAATGTTGAGCTTTAAGTCAACTTTTTCACTCTCCTCTTTCACTTTCATCACGAGGCTTCTTAGTTCCTCTTCACTTTCTTCCATAAGGGTGGTGGCATCTGCATATCTGAAGTGATTGATATTTCTCCCAGCAATTTTGATTCCAGCTTGTGCTTCTTCCAGTCCAGCGTTTCTCATGATGTACTCTGCATAGAAGTTAAATAAGCAGGGTGACAATATACAGCCTTGACGTACTCCTGTTCCTATTTGGAACCAGTCTGTTGTTCCATGTCGATAATATTAAATAAGATAACAAAAGTTGAAACTATGGAGAACTGTTTAAGGATAATACAATGGATGGGTATAAAGTCTAAAAGAACTTTTCTCTTAAAGGATAAGTAAATATAAAATTAAAAATAAGTCATTTGCATATTGCAGCTTTATCTTCAGCAGTGGTCCTTCCAATGAATATTAAGGGTTCATTTCCTTAGGATTGACTGGTCTGACTGAAGCTGAAGTCCCAATTCTTTGGCCACCTAATATGAAGAACTGACTCATTGGAAAAGACCCTGATGCTGGGAAAGACTGAAAGTAAAAGGAGAAGGGATGGCAGGAGATGAGATGGTTAGATAGCATCATTGACTCAGTGGACATGAATTTGAACAAGCTTAGAGATGGGGTTGCTAACAGTTGGACACGACTGAGCAGCTTCACTGTCACTTTTCACTTTCATGCATTGGAGAAGGAAATAGCATCCCACTCCAGTGTTCTTGCCTGGAAAATCCCAGAGATGGGGGAGCCTGGTGGGCTGCCGTCTATGGGGTCGCACAGAGTCAGACCCCACTGAGGAGACTTAGCAGCAGCAGCAGCAGCAGAGATGGTAGAGGACAGAGGAGCTCGGTGTGCTTAAGGTCCATGAGGTCGCAAAGAGTCAGCCATGACTGAGTGACGCAACAGCAACAACAAAATTTACTTACTGCATCCACTAGGTAAGAGGCAGAAGAAGGACTGAGAGCCAGACCATACAAAGCACAAGTTATAATTTGTGTAATATGCAAAAGAACCCAAACTGTTGGAAAACTTAGTAATTTGGTTCGGCCCAGAGGCAGAGGTGGAGAGGAGGATGACAGGAGGAGATGGTCACAGAGTTGGACATGACTTAACAACTGAAAAACAACAGGGGCACAGAGAGGGTCAGAGATGCACGTCGAGTCTTTTGTGGGTGATGTAATCGTTTTGTGCCTTGATTTTTGTGGTATTGTCATGGGTTTCTACATATGTCAAAATTCAAAAAGGCATGTACTTTATGTTTTTTTTAAATTTTACTTTATCTTACTTTACAATACTGTATTGGTTTAAATGCATATAATTCATTGTACATAAATTATTCCTCAGCAGATTGATGAGAAACACCAAAGTCAGTAAAGATATTTTAGATAAATAAGAGTTATAAGAACACAGCTCAAACAGATCTCTACTAAAAGACATACTAAAAATAATTATTCAAACATTAAAATAAAATCTCCATTGGAAACATAGAGAAGTAAAGAGAGTAAATTTAAATAATTATTTTTTAAAGATTTTTTTGATGTGGACCTTTTTCTTAAAGTCTTTTTTGAATTTGCTGCAATATTACCTCTCTTTTATGTTTTGTTTTGTTTTTTAGCCATGAGGCATGTAGGATCCAGAGAAATGGCGCCCCACTCTGGTACTCTTGCCTGGAAAATCCCATGGATGGAGGAGCCTGGTAGGCTGCAGTCCATGGGGTCGCTAAGAGTCGGACACACACTTTCACTTTTCACTCTAATGCACTGGAGAAGGAAATGGCAACCCACTCCAGTGTTCTTGCCTGGAGAATCCCAGGGATGGGGGAGACTTGTGGGCTGCCATCTATGTGGTCGCACAGAGCTGGACATGACTAAAGCAACTTAGCAGCAGCAGCAGCAACATGTAGGATCTTAGCTCCCTAACCAGGGATCTAACTCACACCCTTTGCATTGGAAGGTGAAGTCTTAATCACTGGAACGCCAGGGAATTCCCAATATTGACTACATAAGCAATAATAATATCTTGTTTCATTTAAAATTGAATATGAGTAACTTAAATATGACTGCAATGATATTTGTGGAGAAAATGACCTGATTTCAATTCTCCTAAGGTGCTTATATTGGCCAGGCAAGGACCAGAGTAAACATGAATATTAGACATAAATCATGAAGCATGTATGTTGTAATCTCTTGGCTAAGTCTTAAACAATAATGAAAGAGTAAATATTTCTGAACAAATAAAGGAGGAAACATAATTAAATACACACAGAGAGACATATCTTAAAAAAGGGAAGAAAAAGAAAAGGAAATAGAGGACATATGAAAAGCAAAAAGTAAGATGGTAGCTTTAAACTCAAACATGTGAATGATTGCATTAATTATAACTCAGCTAAGGTTCAGATGAAAAGACAACAGCTCTTCTAATAAACAGCAAGGCACACACATAAATATAGCTACACAGACATAAATAATATAAAGAAAAACATTATAATGATAAAATGCTAATTGCAGACAGATCATAAAAATTATATATTTTAAAAACCAACTAATATATCCTGAAATAGCTATAAAACAAATACTTATAAAATTGAAAGGCAAATCTACAGTTATAGTAAGAGATTTTAATATATTTCTTTCAGTGACAGAGTAAGATAAAAAATTCAAGAACATAGAAAATTTCAATATACAACTAGTAAATTTGAATTATTTGATATATATGAAACACTGAACACATTTAAAAGCAAGCTACTCAATAATTAAACTGTACTTAAAACCTTAAAAAACACTGCATGCTTCACCACAAAGCAGATCTCAATTAATTATGACGAAGTAAAATTATAGAGTATGTTTTATGGCTACAATAAAATTAAGCTATAAATCAAAAACAAAAAGATTACTAACAAAATCATAATTTGGAAATTAAGAAATTTACTACTAAATAAGCCATAGATCAAATTTAAATCAAAATTGGAATAATAATGCAGGTTAATCATAATGAATTAGATACATTAGAATTATTAGGAACAAATAAGCTATATTTAAAATTTATGGCTTTAATTCACATTTTAGAGAAGAAGAAAAGTTGAAACTCATTGAGTTAACTGTGCATTTCAAGAAGCTAGAAAAATGTGGAAAATTAAACCTGCAAAAATATGAAGGGAAAATAAGAGTGAAAGTGAAAGTCACTCAGTCATGTCTGACTCTTTGCGACCCTATGGACTACACAGTCCATGGAATTCTCTAAGCCAGAATACTGAAGTGGGTAGCCTTTCCCTTCTCCAGGGGATCTTCCCAACCCAGGGAGCAACCCAGGTCTCCCGCGTTGCAGGCAGATTCTTTACCAGTTGAACCACAAATACAACAGAAACAAGAGTACAATAGAACCAGAATGTTAAATTATACTTCTTGGAAATTTGATCTGAAGAGAGCTATCAAGAAGTTGAAGTTCCACTACTTTGGCTACCTGACATGAAAAGCCAACTCACTGGAAAAGACCCCAATGCTGGGAAACACTGAAGGCAGGAAGAGAATGGGAAAAGAGAGGATGAGATGTTTGGACACTATCACTGACTCAATGGGCATGAGTTTGAGCAAGCTCTGGGAGATGGTGGAGAACAGGAAAGCCTGGTGTACTGTAGTCTGTGGGATCTCAAAGAGTCAGATCCAATAACAATCAAGTAATGAGAGAAAACACAAAAAAACTCAATATCAGGAATTTTAAAAAAAGCTATTTATACTATAGTTCTTGCAGACTTTCAATATTGTAAAAATAGAATATGAGCTAAATGTCCATGATTTGGAAAATTCAAAACTGTCAGATGTCAAATGTCCTAGGAATTAAGTGTGAATTAAATATAATACTAAAAAATTCAAGGTTTTTCATTCCTTTATAAAGGTCTTAAGTTGATTAAGAAAATATCATTACTAGAATGATTATCCTTAGTATGATTTATTTTTATTTATTTATTTTTAATTTTTATTTTTACTTTATTTTACTTTACAATACTGTATTGGTTTTGCCATACATTGACATGAATCCACCACAGGTATACATGCGTTCCAAAGCTGTTTTACAAAATGTCTGCTTCTTACATTAAAAAAAAAAAAAGACCCTTAAAAAAAAAAAAGAAAATATCATTAAAAAATAGCCGGTTCATCCTTGAAAATAACCATGGTGCACGATTACTCAAATTGATAAATTAACAAAAGACACAGAACAGAAACAAAGCAATTCAATGAAATCCCTATCAAGCTACCAACGATATTTTTCACAGAGCTAGAACAAATAATTTCACATGGAAATACAAAAAACCTCAAATAGCCAAAGCAATCTTGAGAAAGAAGAATGGAACTGGAGGAATCAACCTGCCTGACTTCAGGCTCTACTACAAAGCCACAGTCATCTGTGGTTACTGGCACAAAGACAGAAATATAGATCAATGAAACAAAATAGAAAGCCCAGAGATAAATCCACGCACCTATGGACACCTTATCTTTGACAAAGGAGGCAAGAATATACAATGGTTGAAGACAATCTCTTTATCAAGTGGTGCTGGGAAAATTGGTCAACCATTTGTAAAAGAATGAAACTAGAACACTTTCTAACACCATGCACAAAAATAAACTCAAAATGGATTAAAGATCTAAATGTAAGACCAGAAACTATAAAACTCCTAGAGGAGAACATAGGCAAAACACTCTCCAACATACATCACAGCAGGATCCTCTATGACCCACCTCCCAGAATATTGGAAATAAAAGCAAACATAAACAAATGGGACTTAATTAAACTTAAAAGCTTCTGCACAACAAAGGAAACTATAAGCAAGGTGAAAGGAAACAGCCTTCAGAATGGGAGAAAATAATAACAAATGAAGCAACTGACAAACAACTAATCTCAAAAATATATAAGCAACTCCTGAAGCTCAATTCCAGAAAAATAAACGACCCAATCAAAAAATGGGCCAAAGAACTAAATAGACATTTCTCCAAAGAAGACATACGGATGGCTAACAAACATATGAAAAGATACTCAACATCACTCATTATCAGAGAAACGCAAATCAAGACCACAATGAGGTACCATTTCACACCAGTCAGAAAGGCTGAAATCCAAAAGTCTACAAGCTATAAATGCTGGAGAGGATGTGGAGAAAAGGGAACCCTCTTACACTGTTGGTGGGAATGCAAACTAGTATAGCCACTATGGAGAACAGGGTGGAGATTCCTTAAAAAACTGGAAATAGAACTGCTTTATGACCCAGCAATTCCACTGCTGGGCATACACACCGAGGAAACCAGAATTGAAAGAGACACGTGTAACCCAATGTTCATCGCAGCACTGTTTATAATGGCCGGAACATGGAAGCAACCTAGATGTCCATCAGCAGATGAATGGATTAGAAAGCTGTGGTACATATACACAATGGAGTATTACTCAGCCATTCAAAAGAATACATTTGAATCAGTTCTAATGAGGTGGATGAAACTGGAGCCTATTATACAGAGTGAAGTAAGCCAGAAAGAAAAACACTAATATAGTATACTAACACATATATATGTAATTTAGAAAGATGGTAACGATATGTATGTGAGACAGCAAAAGAGACACAGATATAGAACAGTCTTTTGGACTCTGTGGGAGAGGGCGAGGGTGGGATGATTTTGGAGAATGGCATGAAACATGTATAATATCATATACGAAACAAATCAACAGTCCAGGTTTGATGCATGATACTGGATGCTTGGGGCTGGTGCACTGGGACGACCCAGAGGGATGGTAGGGGGAGGGAGGAAGGGGGGATTCAGGATGGGGAACACACGTATACCTGTGGCGGATTCATATTGATGTATGGCAAAACCAATACAATATTGTAAGGCAATTAACCTCCAATTAAAATAAATAAATTTATATATAAAAAAAGAAATATCTATAAATTTTACGAATGAAACAGAAAGCAAAACAAAAGCAGAATGGAATAACAAAACCAAAAGTATACTCCAAGAATACTAAGAGTTAGTCAAAGATGGTAATAGTGATCACGAAAGAAAGAGAAAAGGCATATATAGACACATGATTTTAAGAAAATAAACTGGAATATGGATATGAAAACATTTAAACATTATATTAAGGATAAGATAAATAGCCTTCTATCAATACACGCAAGAAAATTTAATTCAATCACTGTATTGGAAAAACTACCTAATACTCTGCCTCAAGAGAACACCCAACAAAGCCTATAATTAAAACAATTAAAATAATTTTTTTAATTCCAAAAAACAAAAAATTAGCCACAGAACAAATAAATGCATCTGAAATCTCAACAATACCAAATTCACATGGCTTTATAATTCATTTTACTAAACCATCAAGAATCAAAAAGCTGTTCCCTTATATATAATGCTTAAGAGATTTAGAAGTTAGAACATTTTCCCAACCCTTAATGATCTTCATAAACTCTTATTACAAAAACAATAATTTTTCTTATTATAAGAAAAAATAAAGATATAATTAGAAAGGAAAACTATCAACACAGATACAAGTATCCAAAATAAAATACCAGCAATCAAAACTAGCAACTGACGTGAAACAAGCAAACGATAAATACGTATAGTGCATCTTAAGAATGCAAGAATACTTTAAAAAATATTGACTCTTAAAATAGTTGAAATATGTTATGATATTTGCCACATTAACCTCTTAAAATACGAATCATTTAAAATATATCAATATATAAGGAAAATATTGAATTTCAACACTCACTTGCTATTACATTTACATACTCATAACATTAGCTGCTATTCATGGGGTCACAAAGAGTCATACAGGACTGAGCGACTGAACTGAACTGAACATTTACCAACACTGAAATTTAGGGAGCAGAAACCTCTTATGGAACTAAAAACAGAAAGGAACCACTTCCTAGTAATGGGCTCTAATCAATACTATATCAAAGAGATACACTTCAGAGTAGGATATAAAGATCATGGTTTTATATTCAGAAGTAATACAAAGACACTGCTACTACAGACACTAATAAAGATTGTACTAAATAAAGGCATAAGGAAGATAGTTGTGGGAAACTAAGAAACAAAATATAGTTTCTCATTAAGTAATGTAACCATCTAAACAGAAAATCCAATGTATCTATAGCTCTAAAAGTCTTAGAAAATCTGGATAAAACAAATGAGAAGAAAATTAGGAATGTTGTACACAAGCTTAGACTATTTCTAAGATATCCTTTTCTAATAAAGGCCTTATTTACAATATTATCACAATGCTAAGTGATCAGTCACTTCAGTCATGTCCGACTCTGTGTGGCCCAGTGGACTGTAGCTTGCCAGGCTCCTCTGTCCATGGGATTCTCCAGGCAAGAATACTACATTGGGTTGCCATTTCCTTCTTCAAGGGATCTCCCCCACCCAGGAATTGAACCCACATCTTCTGCATTGCAGGCAGATTCTTTACCACTGTACCATCAACTAAATTACTGAAAATTTCATGTGGAATTCAGATATTTCACATATGCTTTTTGCTTTTTTTGTTTTATTTTTGGACTTTTTATTTTGTATTGGGCTATCAGCTCAGTCCAGTTCAATCGCCCAATGGTGTCTGACTCTTTGTGACCCCATGTACTGCAGCACCCCAGGCTTCCTTGTCCATCATCAACTGCCAGAGCTTGCTCAAACTCATAAACCTGGAGTCAGTGATGCCATCCAACCATCTCATCCTCTGTTGTCCCCTTTTCCTCCAGCTTTCAATCTTTCCCAGCATCGGGGTTTTTTCTAAAAGAGTCAGTTCTTCACATCAGGTGGGCAAAGTATTAGAGTTTCATCCTCAGGCATCAGTCCTTCCAATGAATATTCAGGACTGATTTCCATAGGATTGACTGGTCGTCAATTCATTGGTGCTCAGCTTTCTTTATGAGCCAACTCTCACACAGAACTGACTCTACAGACTTTTGTCGGTGAAGTAATATCTCTGCTTCTTAATATGCTGCCTATGTTTTTCATAGCCTGTCTTCCAAGGAGCAAGTGTTTTGATTTCATGGCTGCAGTCACCATCTGGGTTGATTTTGGAGGCCAACAAAATAAAGTCGGTCACTGTTCCATTGTCTCCCATTTATTTGCCATGAAGTGATGAGACCGGATGCCATGATCTTAGTTTCCTGAATGTTGAGTTTTAAGCCAGATTTTTCACTCTCGTCTTTCACCTTCATCAAGAGGCTCTTTGCTTCTTTGCTATCTGCCATAAGGGTGGTATTATCTGCATATCTGAGGTTACTGATATTTCTCCCGGCAATCTTGATTCCAGCTTGTGCTTCATTCAGTCTGGCATTTCACATGATGTACTCTGCATGTAAGTTAAATAAGCAATATGATAATATACAACTTTGAGGTACTGCTTTCTCAATCTGCAACCAGTCTGCTGTTCCATATCCAGTTCTAACTGTTGCTTCTTGATCTGTGAATAGCCGATTAACAGTATTGTGATACTTCCAGGTGAACGGTGAAGGAATGCAGCCATACAAATACAGGTATCAACTCCCCCCAAATGAGACAGAGTAGTTTTAATCCTCATCTGCCTGTGATATACATTCAGAGATAGATTATTTAGAGATGATAACATTGAATTTAAGCTTATAGGTATGAGAAATTTTTTAATCTGAAATGATATAATGCCATCATTATAATTAACATGCTGAAATTAACTTTGTTGAAAACAAGATGAAAAAGTGGGAGGTAGTGGAGAATCATGGACCTTTTATACATTAAGTATTATCTATAATGCTTTCAGTGGAGAAGGAAATGGCAACCCACTCCAGTGTTCTTGCCTGGAGAATCCCAGGGACAGCGGAGCCTGGTGGGCTGCCGTCTATGGGGTCGCAAAGAGTCAGACACGACTGAAGCGACTTAGCAGCAGCAGCAGCATAATGCTTTCAGAGCAGTAACTGAGTTGTCTGCCCAGTGCTTTTAATTTTGTTGTTGTTTTTGTTTAGTCGCTAAGTCAAGTCCAACTCTTTTGCAACCTCCTTGGACTGCAGCCCGCCAGGCTCCTCCGTCCATGAGAATGCCCAGGCAGGAATACTGGAGAAAGTTGTCATTTCCTTCTCCAACTAGCACAATACATTGTACTAAAATGTTTTGATTAATGCAACCAAGAGTCAAGAAAAAAACCTATTAAAATTTAATGAAGGGTACAAATAAACTGAGATGTATTTAAAACTTGAAGGCTATTTCCAATGCAATATCGATAAAGACTCTCCTGGAAACACATTTTTTTTTCACCAAAATTCCCAGGGACAAATAAAGTGAAAAAGGGAAGCAGGAAGAGAATAAAAGAGGAAGATGACTTGTCCTACTCAGGTGGTATTGAACAGTCAGGTTAGAACTACAATTCCTAGAATCTTTTAATATAGTTTTAGTTTATAGTTAAGAAAAAGAGAGATTGCACTATATCTGGAAGATAAAACTGAAGCAGAGTTCATTGTATTCTGAAGGCTATCTTAGGGCACCAGGCATGATTGCATTTCAGAGACTGAGGACAAGCTGCCTCTGCACCTGAAGCTCTTGCCAGCTGGTAAACAAAAGCATAAATGGGAAGAAAGCATACTAAATCTTAAATAGTAAGGTGTGACAGTGAATGAAATCTAGAAAGGGTACAAAGTGGACTTAAAGAAAAATTTCTCAAAACAAAGTTAAAGGTAAAAGCGGCAAAATGTATATTTCATATATCTCAGTGGTGAGATGGGTACGTGTTTATACTATCTTCTAAATACTTATTTCAAATAGTTTTCATTTCAACAAATTACTGAAATAGGTAGATATGGAAGAATATGTAGCTATACAGCATGAATCAAAAATTATTAAAGAAAACAGTTACCAAATTTGAATTTATTCAGAAATATGTGAGATAAACCATCATAATGTTAAGAAATACAACTATCACATGTATATCTTGTATTTAAAAATGATAAGCAATATATAGTCTAGATATTTTTCATTCTTTAGATATTTGATTGAAATTTGTATTGATCTGTAGGTTATACCTTTTTAGCCTGCTCATATTCCATTATAATTTTCTCTCAATATTCAAGTAAATAGGAGTGTGGGATCTCTGTCACTAGACTGTTGATTTTGACCAAAATGAAATATATTTACTAAAGCTTATTGGTATGTTACTCTAGGCACTATCATTTTTAATTTATACTCACAATACTATTTTAAGTAACTTTTTTATTTAAGAGCAATTCATTAACTAAAGTATGCATATATTTTATGAAAATATCTTTTTTAGTATTTACTCTATTAATGTTTTATCTGTTAAGTCCTGAAATGATTAGAGTTACTTGACAACTGCATGCTATAATTCTACATTAAATATTGAAAATCACACTCAATTTGAGTGGTATATAAATAATAAAACAGTAACTATTTACAACTTGTAAGTTATGTTACTTTCATCTACTTAACCATTTCATATTTATTTATAAGCATTGAAACAAAGATAAAATTGTAATTGGCTTAGAAAAATCATCAAGCTTTTGTGATTTATGTAGATGTTTGGTCCCAAAGCAAAAATCCTAGCAGAGTCAAGTAAGTAAATTATATTACACCAGTTTTAGAAAGGTAACTTACCTCTAAAATAACAAAAGATTTTTAATATGCGGTATTTGGCTTTCTTTGCCATAAACCATCCTTACTGTTAATTGTCATCTCATGTTCATCAAGTAGGACTTAGAATGAACATAAACAATCTAGTTAGAATCCATGATGTAGGTCCTTAAGTAAAAAATTTGGTGATAAAAAAGCTGCCATGCATATGAAGAGATGTGAGCTAAAGGGAATGCTTCACATGGAAAAGATTAAAATGAAGGATAACAGCCGGGAACTAAGATGAACTGGAGGTACCTTAGAGAACTGTGATGTGAAGAGAAAACCCGAGAATAATGCAAAATCTTCAGTAACACTGGCAAGGATTTGGTTGTCTCTAATCATCAAGCCTGGGACTTCCTAGGTGGCACTAGCGGTAAAGAACCCACCTGTCAATGCAAGAGGCAGGTTTAAGCCCTGGACGGGGAAGATCTCTTGGAGAAGGAACTGGCAACCCACTCCAGTATTCTTGCCTGGAGAATCTCATGGACAGAGGAGCCTGGCAGGCTACAGGCCATAGCATTGCAAAGAGTCTGGACACTGCTCACGCAGTCACAAAGCCCAGACTGTCTTGTTTCCCCTTAACTACCCTCTGATTGGCAAGCTGAGTTTGGTGGCTCCCACTCATAGCCCCAAATCTCTGCACATTTAAGAAGTCTATGCATTTCCAAAAAGGTTTATAATGCTTTTGGAAGTCTTGTCCATATGCTTTCAACTTCAAGAAAACAATCCCCTCATTCACTTTTTTTTTTAAAGCAGTACTTAAAGCATATATACTTAATGCATGATGAAAGGGATATTATTAAAATACAACTGCAGTGTCTATGCAAAATGATATTTTTACGGTTGAAACTGCATGGTGAGTTGAACTTTGAATAGCAGTTTGAGGCAATAACTCTTAAACTGGGATTATCTGCTTCCATAGTTTCACTATTTCATATATCTCATGTAAGTCCATCATTTCAGACATGAAAATCAAGGTGATCTGGTGCTCTCCTAGTAAAAGGAACTAGCTTTCTGGACTTTGATATGCATGCAATGTAACAGTGGGGTGATAAAATCAGTCCCCAGTTAAAATGCCTTTAAATCTGCATCTCTCCAGAATGATAAAGTCTGGCTTTATTTAAATGGTCCACTTTTCCCTGGTTGCTTGCTTTGTGTTCATTTTGCAATATTCCTGTGGCAAAGGCATTAAAACATGATTGTGTTGTGCTCTCAGTTGAGCAGATCTCATTACTAAAAATTGTGCCTAATAATTATCAGCTTCCAGGAAAATTATGATTGAGTCCTTCCAGACTCTTTAACCTTTTCCGAAATTGAAAATAGAGACATTTAGTACTTGATGCCTCTGGCCCCATGGCTTCTTCAATGTTCTTCCTTGGTTACCTAGTGATTTTCTATGCTTTTTCTTTCCCACTTTGCCTAGTAACTTCTACTCCTGGGGGGCGGGGGGGGGGGGGCACAATTTAATTTATACTACATTCTAAAAGACTCATTTAAACTTTTCATGTTATTCTTCTCTGGGAGATTTGCATCTCATGAAGTTCCTGGAAGAGACCTTAAACAGTGGTATCAGTAGTATGGGCTTCCTTGATAGCTCAGCTGGTAAAGAATCTGCCTGCAATGCAGAAGACCCCGGTGTGATTCCTGGGTCAGGAAGATCTGCTGGAGAAGAGATAGGCTACCCACTGCAGTATTCTTGGGCTTCCGTGGTGGCTCAGCTGGTAAAGAATCTGCCTGAGATGTGGGAGACCTGGGTTCCATCTCTGGGTTGGGAAGATCCCCTAGAGAAGGGAGAGGCTTCCCACTCTAGTATTCTGGTCTGGAGAATCCCGTGGACTGTATAGTTTATAGGTGACAAAGAGCTGGATGGGACTGAACGACTTTCACATCATATCAGTAGTATGGATGAGGGATTATTTTGAAGCAATAAAGTCTCTACCCACTCCAGTATTCTTATCTGGAAAATTTCATGGAAAGAGGAGCCTGTTGGGCTACAGTCCATGTGTTTGCAAAGAGTTGGACACGACTGAGCACGCACACATGCATATGCAGAAATAGAGTATGTCCAGATATGGAATATCTGTTCATGAGGTGAGCGTCCCTTAACACAGGAAAAGACACGTGCGAGGGGGAGAGGAAAATCAGAGTATACGTGACTATGAAAGGAGCACATACATTAAAAGGGTTGTAACATGATAAGAAACAGATTTTATTTAGTCTCAAAATGTTTCCTTTCTCCATAAATATTAACAACAGTATATCATTAGTCAAAATGCAAAATTTACATTACAATCGTCAATTTAAAACTCAATCATTTATCTTTCCCACAATATCTCTCATATCAAACAGTAAAGTTTTATTTTTTAATTTCTTGAATTAGTATTGAAATAAAGTTTCCTGAAAACACTGCTATTTAAACCAGTGTTTAAATTCCTCTGCAGAATTTCCTCCTCAGAAAGTCCTTGCCCTCTCATGATTTTAGAGTAAGTCCAACAAATCTATCCCTCTCCTGTTTTCATATGATTTCAGAGCTTTGCAGAAATTGCACATCTGGCTCTTTGCCTGTGCACCTGATGTTATCTCAAGAGAAATTATATAAATTAAAAACAGACATTAAAAGAGTCTATTTGAATTTAAAGCAATAGAATATATATCTAGACAACAAAAAGAGTTAAAGGACATTAGTAATATTAAGTTAGGAAACCAACAAAATGATAACAGTATAAAAATGAATGTTGTGAAAACAACAATATACAAATTAGGGTAGGAAAATAGATTGTGTGTTTAAGAAGAACTTTAAAATCATTTTCTTTCATCCACATTTGGAGCTGTGGTCTTTGACTCTCTTATGTATACATTTTTAAATTTGAAAATAGTGGAAGCTTGATGCATTTGTCAAAAAATTTCATCTCTTGCTTCATTTCTACTGCCTCTGTTTATGCAGAATCATGCTTTGTCCTGCAGATTCAGGTTTACTCCTAAATCTCTGAGCTGACTATCAGTGAGTGACTACCCAATGTCATTTCTCATGTTCCTATTACATTATCCACTTTCGCCAGATCTTTTTAGAGATAAAAATAAAATTATTATCTCACGGCAAAAATTATACCTTCTGATCCACCATTTTGCACACTACTCAAAAATGTGTTAATTGCTCAAGATTGATTCCTTGTAAAATAGCCTTCCAGCTAGACATGTGGCCTCTTGAACAGCCCCATGGAATGCTAAAGAAATGGGAGATCAGGATCTAACATAAAAGGTACACAAGATTGGAAAGCTACAGTTATGAGTCTTGGACATCACACCTTGATCATACCAGGGAATATACAGATATCCCTTAATCATGTACCTTGAAGTGAAAGAATAAGGCTACTAGCTGGAATTCTACTACATTATATGGCTTTGAGATCATAGCATCCATGATGCCAAGGGAGGGATACTCCTTAATCACACAGCCTAAAAGCCTAGTAACCAAAACGTCAGAATACATACAGTGTCTGATATCCAAACCTGCTAGATCCCTGTGTGCTTCCTCAGAATGCAGTGATAATGAGAGCCACTTGATTGCAGCTTGTGTTTCATCTAGCCCAGCATTTCACTGATAAGTTAAATAAGCAGAGTAACAATATACAGCCTTGTTGTTCTCCTTTCCCAATTTTGAAGCAGTCTGTTGTTCCATATCCAGTTCTAACTATTGCTTCTTGACCTGCAAAAGATTTCTCAGGAGGAAGGCAAAGTGGTTTGGTATTCCCATTTCTTTAAGAATTTTCCATAGTTTGTTGTGATCCACACAATCAAAGGTGTAAGCATAATCAATGAAGCAGAAGTAGATGTTTTTCCGCAGTTCTCATTCTTTCTCTATGATCCAACGAATGCTGGCAATTTGATTTTTAATTCTGCCCTTTCTAAACCCCTCCTGCACATCTGCAAGTTCTTGCTCTATGCAGTGCTGAAGCCTATCTTGAAGGATTTTGAGCATAAACTTCTTAGCCTCTGAAATGAGCACAGCTGTATGGTACTTTGAACATTCTTTGACATTGCTCTTCTTTGGGACTGGAATGAAAACTGACCTTTATCAGTTCTGTGGCCACTGTTGAGTTTTCCAAATTTGCTGACGTATTGAGTGCAGCACTTTAACAGTAACATCTTACAGGATTTAAATAGCTCAGCTGGAATTCCATCAACTCCATTAGCTTTGTTTTTAGTAACGTTTCTTAAGGCCCACTTGCCTTCACATTCCAGGATATCTGGCTCTAGGTGAGTGACCACATCATTGTGGTTAGCCAGGTCATTAAGATTTCTTGTGTATAATTCTTCTGTGTATTTTTGCCACCTCTTCTTAATATCTTCTGCTTTTGTTAGGTACATATCAATTCTGTCCTTTATCATGCCCAACTTTTCATAAAATATTTCCTTGATATCTCAATATTCTTGAAGAGATCTCATTCTAATTCTTTCTCATTCTAATGTTTTCCTCTATTTCTTTACATTGTTCATTGAAGGAGGCTTTCTTAATTCTCCTTGCTATTGTCTGGAACTCTGCATTCAATTGGGTATATCTCTCCCTATCTCCTTTGCTTTTTGTTTCTCTTCTTTCCTCAGCTATTTGTAGAGCTTACTCAGACAACCGCTTTTTGTTCTTGTATTTGTTTTTCTTTGGGATGGTTCTGGTCACTGCCTCCTGTACAATGTTACTAACCTCCATTCACAGTTCTTCAGGCACGCTACCTACCACATCAAATCCTTTGAATCTGTTTGTCACTTCCATTGTGTAGCTGTAAGGGATTTGATTTAGGTCATATCTGAATGGCCTAATGGTTTTCCTTACTTTCTTCAATTTAAGTCTGAATTTTGCAATAAGGAGTTCATGATCTGAGCCACAGTCAGCTCTATTTCTTATTTTTGCAGACTGTATAGGAATCTTCTGTCTTTGGCTGAAAAGAAATAGTCTGATTTTGGTATTGACCATCTGGTAATATCCACGTGTAAAGACATCTTTTGTGTTGTTGGAAAGAATATTTTCTCATGACCAGTGTGTTCTCTTGAGAAAACTATGTTAGCTTTCCCCCTAATTCATTGTGTATTCCACAGCCAAATTAACCCATTACTCCAGATACCTCTTGATTTCCTACTTTTGCAATCCAGCCCCTATGATAAAAAAAGACATCTTATCTCGGTATTAGTTCTAGCAGGTCTTGTAGGTTTAAACAATTCAACTTTAGCCTCTTCAGCATCAGTTATCGGGTGGAGACTTGGATTACTACGTGATGTTGAATGATTTGTCTTGAAAATGAACTGATCTCATTTTCTTGTTTTTGAGATTGTACCCAAGTACTGCATTTTGGAAGCTTTTCTTGACTAAGAGGGCTACTCCAGTTCTTCTAAGGGATTCTTACCCATAGTAGTAGATATAATGGGCCTCTGAATTAAATTCGCCCAATCCTGTCCATCATAGTTCACTAATTCCGAAGATGTCGATGTTCACTCTTGCCATCTCCTGCTTGACTACATCCAACTTACATTGATCCATGAACCTAACATTCCAGGTTCCTGTCCAATATTGTTCTTTATAGCATTGAACATTACCTTCACCACCACACACATCCACATCTGAGAATCGTTTCTGCTTAGACCCAGCCACTTCAATCTTTCTGAAGCTATTTGTAATTTTCCTCCACTTTTCCCCAGTAGCACATTGGACACATTCTGATCTAGGGGACTCATCTTCCAATGCTGTCTTTTTGCCTTTTTATACTGCTCATAGTGTTCTCATGGCAACAATGCAGGAGTAGCTTGCTACTCATTTATCCAGTGGACCACATTTTGTCAGAACTCTTCACTATAACTCCTCAGTCTTAAGTGGCCCTGCACAGCATGGCTTATAGCTTCATTAAGTTATGCAAGCCTCTTCGCCACAACAAGGCCGTGATCCAATCTATTACACAATTCTGTATACTCTGTAGGCCAAGTAAACATTAATCCATCTATATCTCTGTAACACTAGTTACAACATCATAGCATTCAGCGTGATCAACTCACTTTATTGTTATGATAGTCACTTCATTCATCTCTCTGACTAGACTCTTGACCTAACTTTCACAATACACCCCATTAATTTTTACTTTCCTTACATGGTAGACTGTTAAAATTTAGCTATAATATAATACACATATTGCAAATAAAATGCAAATATTGTAAGTCTGTAAATTTTAGCCAAATAAATTCTTCATATTTTCATCATAGATCATGAAGTAAAACATTTGGTCTTTCAGATAGTTGAGCTATTGGCCTAAAACAAATCTTTTCACACAGTATCCACAAACTATACTGAAAACTGAATCAGATCAACTGAAAGAGTAAAAGAAACAACACACATTCTACTCTTTCAGCAATGCTAAAAAAAAAAGAAAACACTAAAAATTTTAAATTAATTTCATTAAAAAGTGACACTGAAACCAGATAAAGATAGCACAGAAACAAAATCAGAAATCAGTATCATTTATGAAAATGTATACACAAATTATACTGTAAAATATAAGTGAAACAATTGAACACACATTTTAAATAGATGTGCCATCCAAATTGATTTAGTCCTATAATGCAAGCTGATTGAATGTAAGGGTATCTAGTAATATCATACACTGCTTCCATAGACCTAAGGGCTGAAAATAAATGTCCATAGATACTGAAAAATGTTTAGCAAAATTCAACATTCATTGAAAACTTTTAAATATGCTCAATAAAGTAAGAATTAATGATATTCTATTCTTACTCATCCCTCTCTCTCTCTCTCTCTCTCTACATATATATATATATATGTATATATATATATATAAAATAACCATAAAACTATCATCTCACTTATAGGGAATTTTAGGGACATGGCCACAAAAATTAAGAAAAGGGAAAGATGTCCACTCTTCCATTACTTTTCAACATTGTATTACAAATATTAGCCAATGCATCAAGTCAACTAGAATCTCAAGAATAGGAAAAGAAGATCTGAAAAGACCTTTCTTTGAAGGTTTTTCTACATTATGTTTTCCAGGAAGTAAACACAGATGGGGAGATTCGCATTTAGGATATTTTGGAGGGAATGTCTTTGCAATCAACAACTGCCAGGGAGCCAGACATGTAGGACCGGTAGACCTATCTTTAGAAATATGCATGACCTATCTCCAGAGGGTCCCAGGGCCTCATGCACCAAAACACAGTAATCTTTGGATACATGGTATCATCAAAAGAGTGTGACTTATGATAAGGCTTCTCCCTTTAGGTGAAACGAATTCACGGAGCCCACAAGTGCCAGTACTCCAGCAAGCGGAGCACTGGATCCAGAAGGGAGAAATCCGAGAGACATGCTACACAGTGTCTACTACAAAAACAGTGTAATAGTATACCTAGAAAGTCCCAGGAAATGAATAGCTTCACATAATTCTAAAATTACAATTTTTAGTAAGGTGGAAGAATATAAACACATTAAAATCAATAGCCCTTCATATACATAAAAATGAGGTAAAGGATATAATGTAGAGAATTCCTTGCATGAAGTAGTACAAAATAATGATAATATTTAGAAATAAATCTAACAAGGAATGTTCAAAATCTATTTAAATATGGATATAAACACTCTTGAAAGAAACAAAATAAACTGGAAGAAATTAAAAGACTCTCTTGTTTCTGGGTGAGATTACTCAATATCACAGTTATTTGTTAACTCTAAGTAGATTTACACATTCAACATAATTTCAATAAAAATACCAACAAATTTTTATGGGGATATAAAAATAAAAAGGGCTTAGAAAATCCAATTCTCAAAAATAGCAAGGAGAACTTTAAAGAAGACAAGCTAGGAACATTTACTGTTGTTCAGTTGCTAAGTTGTGTCCTACTTTTTGTGACCCCATGAACTGCAGCACAGCAGGCTACCCTATCCTTCTCTATATCCCAGAGTTTGCTCAAAGTCATGTCCATTGAGTTTGTGATGCCATCTAACCATCTCATCCTCTGTCTTCCCCTTCTACTTCCCTCAATCTTTCCCAACATCAGGGTCTCTACAATGAGTTGGTTCTTTGCATAAAGTGGCCAAAGTATTGGAGTTTCAGCTTCATCATCAGTCCTTCCAATGAATACTCAGGGTTGAGTTCCTTTAGGATTGACTCGTTTAATCTCCTTCCAGTCCAAGGGACTCTCAAGGGTCTTCTCCAGCATCAAAATTCGAAAGCATTAATTCTTCGGCTCTCAGCCTTCTTTATGGTCCAACACTCATATCCACATATGACTACTGGAAAAACCGTAGCTTTGACTATGCACACCTTTGTTGGCAAAGTGATGTCTCTGCTTTTTAATACCCTGTCTAGGTTTCTCATCACTTTTCTTCCAAGCAGCAAGTGTCTTTTAATTTCATGAGTGCCATCACAATTTTGGAGCCTAAATAAAATCTGTCACTGTTTCCATTTTTTCCCCAGCTGTTTGCCATGAAGTGATGGAACCAGATGCCATGATCTTAGTTTTTTGAATGCTATGTTTTAAGCCAGCTTTCTCACTCTTTTCTTTCACCCTCATCAAGAGGTTCTTCAATTCCTCTTTGCTTTCTGCCATGGTATCATCTGCATATCTGAGGTTCTGCTGGAAGCGAAATTATTACATATAACTTCTACAATTAAAATAGATTGATATTGGCCTGCTGGTAAGTAGAAGATAATGAAAGTTCATTAAAAAAACTTAAAAAGCAATCTTAATCACTGAATTTAAAGTAGAATTTTTAAATAAATAGTGCTGAGAAAACTGGAAGGCCATTTGGAAAAAACAAAGATAAAATTTGTACATACATCACACCATATACAAAAGAAGCTCCAAACTGATCAGAGTCTTGACTGTAACTATACAAGCTTTAGAAGAAAACAGGATTAATTCCTCTATAAATAGGATATTAAAAAAGAAAAGCTTCAGTGTGACTTAAAATTAAATGTAATAAGTGGAAAGACCAATACAGTTAAATATCCAATTAAGATTGCATACAAAACAAAATACCATGAAGAAATCAAAACACAAATAAATATGGATATAAACACTCCTGAAAAATACAAAATAGACTGGAAGAAATTAAAAGACTCTCTTGTTTCAGGGTGGGATGACTTAATATCATAGTTATTTGTTAACTCTAAGTAGATTTACATATTCAACATAATCTCAATAAAAATACCAACTAGCCTTTATGGAGATATTAAAAAAAAAAAAGTTGGAGACTGTTTGCAACATAAACAGCTGAAAAAAGAATGGCATATATAATTTATAAGGAACTCTTTAAAAGTGAGGAAAAAGTTTTAAATACATGATTGAAAAGTTGTTAGTTATAAGAAATCAGTGATAAAAATAATAAAATTGCTAAATTAAAAAAAAATTATGTTCAGCCTCAGTCATTATTAGAGAAATGTTAAACATAATTGCATGGAGATACAATTTCTCCCCTATCATATTGGCAAAGTTACAAATTTCACAAATGTTTTGTTGGTAAGGCCATGAAAAAACAGGTACTCACATTTTGATTAGAATGCAAATTGATTTAACCACATGGAGAAAAATTTGGCAGTATATAAGAAAATCACACTTTATTTTTTTACTTAGCAACTTGCTTCTAGGAATCTATCTGATAGAAGAACACACATGCACACATTTATTCAGTCAGGGATTATTTGCAATTAAAACATACTGAAAAATAAAAGCCCTAAATGCTCATACATGGAAGATTCCTTGAAGAATGGTTGTTCACCTACTCAATGGTGTACTATGAAGATACTTTCAAAAATTAAGAGTGATTTTTATGAACTTATGCTATGATTTCAAAAGAAAAAGAAAAATGCAAGATACTTCTGTTTTTTAGCTTTTGTGTAAGAATAAGGGAAAGCTCTAAAAATATTCATGTAACTGCCTGTTTTGCCAAGAAATGCATAGGAAACCTCAATTGAAAATTTAGGAGATTAGTTGGGAAAGGAGGTCAAGGACTTAAGAAGACAAATACTGAGTAAATTTTTTTTTAGTATGGCTTTGATTTTTTGAATTCTATAAAGTGTTTTATGAAAATAGTATATAAAGAGACATATGCTTAACATAGAGTATCAATTCAGTTCAACTCAGTTTGGTTGCTCAGCTGTGTCCGACTCTTTGCAACCCCATGGACTGCCGTATGCCAGGCCTCCCTGTCCATCACCAACTCCCAGAGTTTACTCAAAATCATGTTCATTGAGTCAGTGATGCCATCTAACCATCTCATCCTTGTTCCCTTCTCCTCCCCACCTTCCAGGGAAGGGGTCTTTTCTAATGAGTCAGTTCTTTGCATCAGGTGGCCAAAACATTGGAGTTACAGCTTCAACATCAGTCCTTTCAATGAACACCCAGGACTGATTTCCTTTAGGATGGACTGGTTGGATCTCCTTGCAGTCCAAGGGACTCTCAAGAGTCTTCTCCAACACCACAGTTCAAATAACAGTTCAAAAGAATATAAGCAGAAGGAAACATATTTGAAATATATTTCAAGTAAATGAGAACAGAACTAACCTATTGAATGCCTCAACGACCCTATACTCCTTCAAGGAATGGAAAAGAATGACTGCATCCCTTTATCCCCACATCCCCACTATAAGGTAGCAAATTTATGTAACTTTCTAGTTTTCAATATTCTAAAAAATGAAAATAGTGTATATTAATGTTTTGCTTTATTACTCATGAAAAATACCTTTTTATATTTAACCAACTGCAGTATGTTAAGCATGACAAGTATATATTAAACATGACAAGTGTACATGTTCAGTTGCTTCAGTTTTGTCTGACTCTTTGAGACTCCGTGGACTGTGGCCTGCCAGGCTCCTCTGTCCACGAGATTCTCCAGGCAAGCATACTGGAGTGGGTTGCCATTCCCTTCTCCAATTAAACATGACAATATGTATATAATATAATTTAAATGTAACAAATATGACATATAAAGTCCATAGTCCAATGTTTAGTTAAATAAAATTAATTCAGCAAAGAGAAAAGCAACTGTACCAATAAATTTGTTTCAAACCTTACTTAGCATGAAATAATTCAATGATTTTTTTTCACAGAGTGTACAAATATTACAGTAATTTTTCATAGAAAAATTCTCTCACCTCTAAGAAAGTTTTAGTGAAACATAACATTCACCTATATACATATATATGTATTTATATACATATACATATTTAAGAACTATTTAGCTGTATTTAGCTTATAAGAAGTATTTATAGCCTAAGTAAAGATGTATCTTGGTATACAAATGCTAACATTTTAACTACAGAAAAACAGAGTGCTTGTACCTAATAAATAAATCAGTAAAATATAAATAGTTAAAAATAATCAATTTTTGGATTAACTTTAAGTCTCTAAATTTCCATGGGGTAGGGGGAATCAGGTTCATGGCAAATAGATGGGAAAACAGTGGAAACAGTGACAGACTCGATTTTTGGGGGCTCCAAAATCACTGCAGATGGTGACCGCAGCCATGAAATTAAAAGATGCTTACTCCTTGGAAGAAAAGTTATGACAAAACTAGATAGCATATTAAAAAGGAGAGACATGACTTTGCCAACAAAGGTCTGTCTAGTCAAGGCTATGGTTTTTCCAGTAGTCATGTATGGATGTGAGAGTTGGACTATAAAGAAAGCTGAACACTGAAGAATTGATGCTTTTGAACTGTAGTGTTGGAGAAGACTCTTAAGAGTCCCTTGGACTGCAAGGAAATCCAACCAGTCCATCCTAAAGGAGATCAGTCCTGGGTGCTCATTGGAAGGACTGATGTTGAAGCTGAAACTCTAATACTTTGGCCACCTGATGCAAAAATTCAGGGAAAGATTGAGGGCAGGAGGAGAAGAGGGTGACAGAGGATGAGATGGTTGGATAGCATCACCGACTCAATGAACATGAGTTTGGGTAAACTCCAGGAGCTGGTGATAGTCAGGAAGGCCTAGCATGCTGTGGTCCATGGAGTCACAAAGAGTCAGACACGACTGAGCGACTGAAGTGAACTGAATCTCAGAAAGTTTAAAGTGACTATATCTAATGCAATCATTAATGTACTTATACTCTCTCCAGAAGAGGGAAGCTCTCCACAAAGAGCAAAGGGATTGTAACAGGCAGGGTTCAGTTAGAGCATGCATTATGGACCAAAGAGTGTATTCTAGAAATGGTGAGAGAAGCAGAGGAAACATGGGTCTGATACAAGGAACTGGAGCATCAGAATCAGTAACCAGTCCAGACAAGTTTAGTTGCTAGAATCACACTGAGAAGAAGAATGGGGATGGGGGGTGGGGCGTGGGGAGGGGCTGACCCCTGAAGAAACCTATGGCCTAATGGTCTAATGGTAAGCCTATAGTTCCATGTTGATAGAAGTCAGGATAAAGAACTTATAATTCCAAAAAGACCAAGGGCAAGCTACATTTGTCTCTCATTACCTCTAAACAGGAATACTTCAGAGAGTAACAGATGCTGTCATTTGTCTTTCAAATCATGAGTGCATTCCCCCCCCCACACACACACACACACACACTTTATTGACAAGAATTCAGAAAAGGGATTTTCTGGGAAATGTAGTGGTACCATTACCAAGTTAGCAAAGTACAAAGCCAACGTGTCCATCCCTTGTTCACACACAACTCCTTAAACCATGCTTAACTTCCAGCTGAAGGTATAGAAAATCTCTCACATAAGGGATGCAACTATTCCTCGTATAACCAAAAGCATAAAAAACACTCTATACAAAAGAATGTCACAGATGACACCTCAGGCCATGTTGAAATAAATTTTAAAAATTAAATACACACACAGATATTTTACACATATATATTCAAAGATGCATATGTATACATATAAATATATGTGAGACTACCAAATTAAGAAAAATATTCATAATTCATTTCAGTAATGGGTCAAATGGTGGTAATGATATTTATGATTCCTGTCTTCTATTCCATTGTCTCTTTTCCCTGAGCTGGCCATGATTACTTGCCTAATGGAATGAAGCCAAATTTAATTACTGAAGTTAGTAGTGATGTAGTAATCCCTTGATGTAGAGGATCCCATGGGTTACAAACTATTGTGGTTCCCATTTTTGTAAAAGTCATCCAATTTTCACTTGAAAATCACAATCAATCATAATAGCAAGCATATTAACAACCTTCCTTACTTATTGATGTCATTGATTTACTTCCTTCTGAAGTTTCAAATTTCCTCTGTTTTCATTTCCTTCCTACTTGGGGACCTAATTTTCTTCAAGAAAATTAGAGATATTGAGGGAACATTTCATGCAAAGATGGGCTCGATAAAGGACAGAAATGGTCTGGACCTAACAGAAGCAGAAGATATTAAAAAGAGGTGGCAAGAATACACGGGAGAACTGTACAAAAAAGATCTTCACGACCCAGATAATCATGATGATGTGATCACTAATCTAGAGCCAGACATCTTAGAATTTGAAGTCAAGTGGGCCTTAGAAAGCATCACTACAAACAAAGCTAGTGGAGGTGATGGAATTCCAGTTGAGCTGTTTCAAATCCTGAAAGATGATGCTGTGAAAGTGCTGCACTCAATATGCCAGCAAGTTTGGAAAACTCAGCAGTGGCCACAGGACTGGAAAAGGTCCATTTTCATTCCAATTCCAAAGAAAAGCAATGCCAAAGAATGCTCAAACTACCGCACAATTGCACTCATCTCACATGCTAGTAAAGTAATGCTCAAAATTCTCCAAGGCAGGCTTCAGCAATACGTGAACCATGAACTCCCTGATGTTCAAGCTGGTTTTAGAAAAGGCAGAGGAACCAGATATCAAATTGCCAACATCCACTGGATCATGGAAAAAGCAAGAGAGTTCCAGAAAAACATCTATTTCTGCTTTTTTGACTATGCCAAAGCCTTCGACCATGTGGATCACAATAAACTGTGGAAAATTCTGAAAGAGATGGGAATACCAGACCACGTAACCTGCCTCTTGAGAAATCTGTATGCAGGTCAGGAAGCAACAGTTAGGACTGAACATGGAACAACAGACTGGTTCCAAATAGGAAAAGGAGTATGTCAAGGCTGTATATTGTCACCCTGCTTATTTAACTTCTATGCAGAGTACATCATGAGAAACGCTGGACTGGAAGAAACACAAGCTGGAATCAAGATTGCTGGGAGAAATATCAATAACCTCAGATATGCAGATGACACCACCCTTATGGCAGAAAGTGAAGAGGAGCTAAAAAGCCTCTTGATGAAAGTGAAAGAGGAGAGTGAAAAAGTTGGCTTAAAGCTCAACAATCAGAAAATGAAGATCATGGCATCTGGTCCTATCACTTCATGGGAAATAGATGGGGAAACAGTAGAAACAGTGTCAGACTATTTTTGGGGGCTCCAAAATCACTGCAGATGGTGACTGCAGCCATAAAATTAAAAGATGCTTACTCCTTGGAAGAAAAGTTATGACCAACCTAGATAGTATATTCAAAAGCAGAGACATTACTTTGACGACTAAGGTCCATCTAGTCAAGGCTATGGTTTTTCCTGTGGTCATGTATGGATGCGAGAGTTGGACTGTGAAGAAGGCTGAGCGCCAAAGAATTGATGCGTTTGAACTGTGGTGTTGGAGAAGACTCTTGAGAGTCCCTTGGACTGCAAGGAGATCCAACTAGTCCATTCTGAAGGAGATCAACCCTGGGATTTCTTTGGAAGGAATGATGCTAAAGCTGAAGCTCCAGTACTTTGGCCACCTCATGCGAAGAGTTGACTCATTGGAAAAGACTCTGATGGTGGGAGGGATTGGGGGCAGGAGGAGAAGGGGACGACCCAGGATGAGATGGCTGGATGGCATCATGGACTCGATGGATGTGGGTCTGAGTGAACTCTGGGAGATGGTGATGGACAGGGAGGCCTGGCATGCTGCGATTCATGGGGTCGCAAAGAGTTGGACACGACAGCGACTGAACTGAACTGAACTGAACTTGGAGACCAGTTTTAGACTTTTTTTCTTTTCCCAGAGAAGATGTTCAGAAAATTTCTGAAATTTCACTTTAATTCCTGAGGGATATTTTTGCTAGATATAGAATTCATAGATGATAGGTCTTTTCCTTCAGCACTTGAAAAATGTATCACTTCTTCTGGACTCAGTTGTTTATATGAGAAATCCACTGTCACTCAAATCAGTGTTTCTCTACATGAAACTGCTCTGTGGTTGCTTATTTTGTCTTTAGTTTTCAGAATTTTAATCAGGAGTCTTATGATGTGAATGTTAAATCTATTTTTGTTCAGGGGACCCTAAGATACTAAATTCAGTTCAGTGGCTCAGTCGTGTCCGACTCTTTGCATCCCCATGAACCGTAGCACGACAGGCCTCCCTGTCCATTGTGAACTCCTGGAGTCCTACAAAATCGGTGTCCATAGAGTCAGTGGACCATCCAACCATCTCATCCTCTGTCCTCCCCTTCTCCTCCTGCCCTCACTCTTTCCCAGCTTCAGGGTATTTTCCAATGAGTCAGCTCTTCACATCAGGTGGCCAGAGTATTGGAGTTTCAGCTTCAGCATCAGTCCTTCCAATGAACACCCAGGACTGATCTCCTTTAGGACGGACTGGTTGGATCTCCTTGCAGTACAAGGGACTCTCAAGAGTCTTCTCCAACACCACAGTTCAAAAGCGTCAATTCTTCGGCACTCAGCTTTCTTTATAGTCCAACTCTCACATCCATACATGACTACTGGAAAAAATATAGCCTTGACTAGATGGACATTTTTTGGCAAAGTAATGTCTCTGTTTTTTAATATGCTGTCTAGTGTGGTCGTAACTTCCTTCCAAGGAGTAAGCACCTTTTAATTTCATGGCTGCAGTCACCATCTGCAGTGATTTTGGAGCCCCAAAAGATAAAGTCTGACACTGTTTCCCCATCTAATTGCCATGAAGTGATGGGACCAGATGCCATGATCTTAGTTTTCTGAATGTTGAGCTTTAAGCCAACTTTTTCACTCTCCACTTTCACTTTCATCAAGAGGCTCTTTAGTTCTTTTTCACTTTCTGCCATAAAGGTGGCGTTATCTGCGTATCTAGGTTATTGACATTGCTCCCAGCAATCTTGATTCCAGCTTGTGCTTCCTCCAGCCCAGTGTTTCTCATGATGTACTCTGCATAGAAGTTAAAGAAGCAGGGTGACAATATACAGCCTTGACATACTCCTTTTCCTATTTGGAAGCAGACTGTTTTTCCATGTCCAGTTCTAACTGTTGCTTCCTGACGTGCTTATAGGTTTCTCAAGAGGTAAGTCAGGTGTTCTGGTATTCCCATCTCTTTCAGAATTTTCCACAGTTTATTGTGATTCACACAGTCAAAAGCATAGTCTAAAAAGCAGAAATAGATGTTTTTCTGGAACTCTCTTGCTTTTTCCATGATCCATCAATTGGCAATTCGATCTCTGGTTCCTCTGCCTTTTCTAAAACCAGCTTTCACATCTGGAAGATCACGGTTCACGTATTGCTGAAGTCTAGCTTGGAGAATTTTGAGCATTACTTTACTAGCGAGTGAGATGAGTGCCATTGTGCGATAGTTTCAGCATTCTTTGGCATTGCTTTTCTCGGGGATTGGAATGAAAATGGACCTTTTCCAGTCCTGTGGCCACTGCTGAGTTTTCCAAATTTGCTGGCATATTGAGTGCAGCACTTTCACAGCATCATCTACCAGGATTTGAAACAGCTCAACTGAAATTCCATCACCTCCACTAGCTTTGTTCATAGTGAAGCTTCCTAAGGTCCACTTGACTTCACATTCCAGGATGTCTGGCTCTAGGTGAGTAATCACACCATCATGATTTTCTTGGTTGTGAAGGTGTTTTTTGTACAGTTCTGTGTATTCTTGCCACCTCCTCTTAATTTCTTCTGCTTCTGACATGAAATTTAAACTACTCAGCATGGAAGCATAACATTCACACACAAAAGCATGTGCCTGGCCAAGCCGTTACCTAATCTCCTACTATTCCAGTTATGGATGCTCTTTGACTCCAAAAACATTAGAGTTCTGAAGAACCAGAATTGCCTAGCTGAACTCCTCCCTAACTAGTGACCCATAGAAACATGGCCAGTAAACAAATGATTGCCATTGTTTTAAGCCACCAAGATTTGCAGTGTATAGTTGCATGACAGTGGGTATCTAGAACAATCACATTAGGAAGATGGTAGGGAATCGACATTCAAAAGAAGAAAATAGATTTTAAAAAGGCAAATAAGGATATGTCCAGCATTTTCTATACAAAATATACTTCAGTGTAACCAAATAGTTAATGGTGAAATTTTTATGTCAGAAGAATATTCTGCTAGCGATTGAAGAAGTAGTCCAAGTTTATTAAGGTGTTTTAAAGGCTCAGTGTATTAATGCATTGAGGCAATACCGATCAATTGTTGATAACCAAGTAACTATATGTTATCTGTCTCTTGAGGAAATAATGAAAAAGTGTCTATGAAGAATTATTACAATAAAAAAGCAAAACTTTGATATGATAAATCCTCTAGACATGACTCTAATTTACAGAGACTGTAGTAGATATAGGATGATGATAATTGTGGGAAACTCTATAAGGACAATCAACTCCTTTCTTTACTAAATAACAAGCAAAGAAAACAGAGAAAATCTATAGATACAAGTATATATCTTGGGTACATCAACTAGTTTGAACATATGAACCTTACCTGAGTAGCTGATTCACATATGAAAATAAAAATGTTTTGGGCTGATTATGAAAATATTCACATTGAACATGTATTTGGAAATATACTGAGTTTGTAACTCATATGTATTATATTATGTTCTATTTTTTTTAAGTTTTTGTATGTTTTAACAGATGTAAACTGGAATACTTATGGAGTAAGTAATATTACACCCAGGTTTTTCCCCAAAAGTTTTGAAGGAGAAATGGGAGAGTAGAAATAAATTAGCCACAGTTGATATTTGGTAAAGATAAGTGACATAAGAAAATGGCAACCCACTCCAATATTCTTACCTGAAGAATTCCATGGACAAAGGAGCCTGGCAGGCTACAGTCTATGGGGTTGCACAGAGTCAGACATGATTGAGCAACTATCACTCACTCAACTGACAGTGCATGACACTGTTTTACCATGTTAGCCACTCCATTTTTTAAGTATATTTGAAAATTTTCATAATAAAAATAATGATGGGTAACTCTGAAATTTTTCCTCAGAGGAAAGATTACCTTTCATTGTTACAAATATTACATATACATTCATTGTTGTAAAGATATGTTAATACCATGAAAGAAATCTGGTCTTACTTGGATCTGTTTTCCCTTTTGATTAGAGACAGAAAATGAATGCAAACAAACAAGAAACTCTACATGAAAAAACATAGTTTTAATCTGGTGCTAATTGGAAGGGGAGTTCATCTGTTCCTGGAAGGCAGTTTTTATGATAAATATCTCCTGTGTTTTTGTCATTTAGGATTCAATGTCTATAGGGAATCAATATCTCAAATTCAGAACATAAACTTTTTGGAAGAAGAAAATAATTCAATATATGAAATTTATTATTGACATATACATAATACATATATACATGCACAATTCTATGTCTGTATGGGAATATACATTAAAGAAATATCTCTTTATAACCCAGCACTATATTCTATATGGAAATATATTCTTCTAGTTTCAACACTTTATGTCTTTTCTCTTTTATTAATTAGTCTATTCAATGTTGTTTTGATCCAAGTAGACAGTTGCCATATAGCAACCATCATTTTCATTCCAAACTGGAAATAGTTTTTCTTTGCAACTTAAGTATAATCATCTATTTACTTCTATGTGTCTCTTTTTGGTCTGTGACAATAACTCAGACTTTAGAAAAATAAGATTTATAACACTTTTCCCAATAAAAGATGCATTTAAAAAATTTTTTTACATACATCTTTTAATCTTCATCTTATGTACCCTCTATAAACATGTAATTGCTGGATATAGAAAACTATATTCAAACATTAGGATAAATGGGAGAGAACGAAATCTCCCCATTGCTATTTCATGTGGATTCTCTTAGTGAGTGGTGAGCCCAACTTTTATGTCTTACTTGAGTTACTCTACCACCTGTACAAGGCTTAGTTCAAGACTTGTAATCCTGCTCCTGGGACTGAGGCAGCTCTCTAGAGAGACCCTCAGGAGAGGGTTTGGGGGATTGAATGCTCTTCCTTTGTTATCTGCTGATCAACCCCAGGGACAGAAAGGTATTCTACACAAGCTAAATAGAGGTCATTCAGAGGTGAGTACAAGTTCATGAAAAGGTAAATAAATAGAATATGCTCTGGAAGAAATCATAATAAAGGGATCTTCAGGGAAGGTTAAATTGTACCCAAACTGAGTACCTGTATCCTAGAACTATAATCAACTAGTGGTCCCTCTTTGAAACACTGAGTGCCTGTATTTATACACATTCAAAATAACATGGGATAAGTGAAGTGTTCTTGAAAATAAATTTAGGCTTTCTCATTAAAATACTAAATTTGCACATGTATCTTACTCAAGAGGGAATCTTAGCTGCCTTATGGTAGAAATTATAGATGAGAGATCATTTTCAGTGAACACATTTCTAAAAATACCTTCCCAAGCACAAATGTATTTCATTAATAAGTGAATGTAATAAAATTGAGTACCATAGTACAGCTGTTATATTCATACATTATGTGAGAGAACACAAGCAACTATAGCAAATATATATTTAAACTTCAAAGATAACAAGATATTAAATGATAGGTTACATTTACAGAGATTTCCAAAAGTTATTATTATTGGGAATTTCTTAAAAACATGTCACCAAAAGAATTATTAGAAACATGGGAAGATAATAAGTGATAAATTTGACTTAATATCATTTCTCACATGATACTTTTATAAAGATCTTATAATAATCCTTTATAGTTTAAAAATACTTCTATATTTCAAATAAGTTAATAAAATTTTTACCATATCATAAGAAACAGAATATTAGTGATTGTTATACTTGGTATAGATTATATTTAGTAACAACAAATCAAGCTAAAGTATGACACAATCTCCTACTTTAAAATACTGATTATTTGTGGATCAGTCAAGCCTAAAGTAAGTGTTGTGACTTGAAATTTGTTTTCTGGCAATCATTTCATGCACTGATGTCTAGTTTTATGTTCACTACAGGAACTGGAAAGGCGGTTCCTTCATTCTCCTCTTGGTGGTCATTGACAAAGTGATGGAGTGTGTTTCAGAAGTCTATATTCTTGACTTCTAGCTCAATTTTTACATATTTTCAAACATGTTGCCATACTCTAATTCATTAGAATCACTAAGAAACTTTGAGAGGAAAAATTGTCTTTCATGGAGCAGCAGAGTAAAAATTGTACAAAGAGAATCAGAATTCACTCTGATGACATATACATTCAACTCAGTTCCTACAAGGCTTTACTCTGAATATATTTTTGATCAGACAATTAAAAACAGGAACCCAAATCTATGAATATAGTTATTTATACAGTTAAATTTTTAAAGCATTGTTGTGTCATTTGTTATACATATATGCAAATCGAATGGCAAGTGACAAAGGAAGGATGGCAAAATAAATACAAACATGGTGCTCCTTCCTGGAGAGGATCTCTGTAAAAAAACCAGTGTCTGCAGAAGAATATCAGCCTTTCATGTGCTTAAATTCAAGAACCTCAGAGATATTCTGTAATAAGAAAGAACTGCTAAAGCAAATACATTTAGAATAGATAAAACATTTCTCTCAACATATCCAAAGGCTTTCTATGAAAGCCAAAAAATAAAAAATAGATATATTTTCATTAGTGTATCTGAATTGGTGACTCTAAGTTATATAGTGATAACTAGAATGCTACTTTTGATGAATATGAATATTTTTTTGTACCTGGTATCTTGCACATGTCAATTTGTTTCTCTGTTCTGGTTACCATTTTATGAAATAAAGGTAACCGATTTTCAATTAGGATACATTATCATAACATATTGTTAATTAGTGTGTACTGTGCTGTGTGTTTAGTCACTCTGTTATGTCTGACTCTTTGTGACCCCATGGACTGCAGACCACCAGGCTCCTATGTCCATTAGCAAGACATGTATTTAGTTGCCAGTATTTGACAAAAGAATTTGTTATATATATTATATATTATATACAAAATATACTGTTCTTTATAGAATTTACAAGTGTGTGTATTACATGAAAAATATAACTTCTAAGATCATTTAGAATCCAGTATTTCAGTTGGTAAGCTTAAAGCTAAAATATCTAAAATTTCTAGGGCATGTGAAATTCTTTAATTTAGTTGATTGACAAGTTTTCTTATTGAACTTCATTAAATAATTATGGATTACATAATTATTATTTAACACTGCAACATCTTTAGATGATAAAGAAGGAATATTATTGTGTTTTATTTTATGGTATTATTCATTAGCATCCTTGCTTTCTCATATTACTTTTGCAATTACTAATAATAAAACAGTTCGGCTTACAGGGCTTCTGCTGTTCACTTTTTTCATGTGTTATCTTGTTTTATAATTATAAAAACTCTCTTCTTGTGTGTATTCAGAATACTATACTTATTAAAATGTACTCATGTATGATAAACTAAGCTATCTATTTTTAATATATGTTACCTATTAATACAACATATATTAATAAAATTTGTATCTAATTTAAAAATTTGAATCTATTTAAGAATAAATAATAATTAATTTTGAAAGAAACTGAAAATTAGTTATTATATAAAATTAATTATGTTCCATGACAAATTTCATACTATTGTGAGGCAATTAAAATTTCCCTCAAGCTCATGAAGAAAGGTCAAATATATTATAACAAGACTTTTAAAATAACCAGACATAAAAAATGAGGTGACACAATAGTTTGATGTTTTATCAATTATAATGTTAATTATGTAATTGAGTATTAATTATATACACACATATTCTACTATCTCTATATAGGCTAAAGAATGCTATATAGGTTGTTTTCTTTTTCTGATATACTATAATTGTGTCTTCAAGACATATTAAAATACTGTGTAAATAGTAGTTGTATGCACACGCAAATCCTCAAAATCACTATGTGCCTTTGAATCACTCTCTATGTGACTTTGAATTACTTCCTTAATCTTGCTAGACTTCAATTTTCTTATATATAATTTGAAAAATGTCTAGATGACAAAATTGTTGATAATTAATTTGTATCAAGTATATAAAATGTTTAGTATATATCAACATGTTAACTATAATAATATAATCTTTTTAATTTTTTATTTAGTTCTTTAAATTGGAAGCTAATTACTTTACAATGTAGTATTAACATTTGTGATAAATTATTTTATGTCATTGTACAGACCTAAATTTTTGAAAAGGCATTCTGCTCGCTTACCATCAAATAATAGTCATAAATGGCTGAAAATCTTTCTTGAGCCAATATCTATTCCAAAAATAATTGTAATGTCATTGTATACAATGATTGTGGGAAAAGTCATACTTATAGATATGGTAAGAGCCTAAAATCAATGACATTGGTATAAGTCATTAACTGATTTACTTTCTGCCAATGATATGCTACCTGCTCCTCATCTAGCACTTTTCAAAGCTTGATTAAGTCTAGATATTAAGATATCTATGATACTGCTCTTTATTTTATTTTCTCCCTTATTTCCTTTGATTCTCACTGTGAACCTAAAAAGTAACAATTGCAATTTTTTTTTCAGGAAATTTAACATCATAAGAATAGTTGATCCTAGACTCCTACATTGTTCTTTAAGTATAAATAAATTTTCCAGGTTTCTAGAAATTGGAGAAAGGCAATTGATATTCTCAAATTAGTTCAAATACTTTTAAATTATAAGCTGTATGAAACAAACCCAGTGATTCACTTATTAAAAGCAGTGGTGCAAAAGATTAAAAAAAAATGTAACTATCAGTCTTCTAATTTACTACATATGTTAGTAAATATAGCACATTCCTCCAATCTCAAATTTTATAACACTATTAGCTTTTTTCCAATTAAATTCTGTTCACAAGGAAATAATGTCATACTTGCTTTTCTTTCACTTTCTCTGAATTAAAAAAAGCAAGCATATAAAAATAAGACAATGAAAATTAATTGTATCATAAATGGACCATTCAATTACTCAAAACTTAATTATTTTATTTATTTACCAAAACATATTACATTTTGGAAATAGGAAGTTAGAAAACCAAGTGTAGAGTTTTGAACTTGAAGGTATTTTTTTTTAAATCATGAATTAAGAAATCTTGGGTTGATCTTGAAACAAAATATAAGAGAAATAGGTCAGAGCAGTTGTCAGACTTAAAGACTATATTTTCTTTCCAGTGTAACTTTTTCCTTGAGTATTTCTGGCTAAATTTTTTTTTAAGATAAAGGACAATATTATAAAATCTCATGATAATCTCTGTTTTTAAATAGACATTTTAAAATGGTATTCAAAATGGTATTAAATAAATTACAGACTGATAGAATGAGGCACTGGCTGAACCTGTCCAGCAAAACTGGCAAGAAATTAAAAAAAAACAAACAAACACACTAAAAGTCTCAGGAAATGGTGTCAGCAACATAGAGAAGATAAAGAAACAATTATTCAAGGAAACATAATTACTGTAAGAAGACTGAGAATCTGTTGCATTTGAACTGAGATTTGCTGCCTTAATTGCCCCTTCACACCTGGAAGATAGAAATACTGCTCTAGATAAGTGCAACCAAGAGCACTGGGCTACTTCTTCTTCCAGCTCCAACCAGGAGGATATTTTCCCAAGAGGGACAGGACATGAGCATTCTTCATTCTGAACCCGGCTACATGTTGTTGAGGTTAAGATATGTGTATATATTGCTGGGAGTAGGAGCTCCCTTCTTTCACTCAGGACCACACTGTGGGTTGGAAACTCTACTTTGGATATGGTGCCATTAACAATATTAAGGTCCTGATTGTGCCTAGCTCTTAAGGTATTGATTCCACACTGGAAGTGTCAGGAAAGAAGACTTTAGCCAAATTCCCCCTCCTTTCTCCAACCCTGGAACACTCAATTCCTAAAGCAACTGTATCACTCAGAGAAAAGCACACCACTGTCTTCATATCCAATTCCAGAGATGGGGCTCAGAGATTTTGTTTGGGGTGAGGGGAGAGAGGGAAGCAAGTCATACAAATGATAGCTCTGAGTCTCTTCTCAAATAAACTGAACTTGAAATAAAGTGTGGAAAATTTTGAGCCAAAAACAGCACAAAAATAAAGGGAATTTGTGAGGAGATTGATAGGTTCATTGGGCACACAGGCTAAATTGTATGCTAATTACTTTGTCTTGAGAGAATCAGAGAAAGAGACAATTGTGAGGATTCACCTAGAGTCAGGAAAAAAAAAATCCCAAACTTTAATCTCCAGAATTATCCCTTCAAAGGAACACAAACTTGAATGGCTTCATCTATGGATCAATTTATGTCCCAGCACACTGATAAACATTATAAAGCAATAAGTTGGCAATTTTTGGAACATAACAGCTGGATAAGGTCATGGAAAGAAACTAAGATAGCCCTGTCAAAAGCACTATCATATCAGAGTGACTGAAAATAAGGGGCTTAAATAATAGAAACACATTATTTTACAGTTCCAGAGGCTAGACGCGGTTCATAGGGTAGCAAAGAGTCGGACACGACTGAGCAACTGAACTGAATTCAGAGGCTAGAAGCCCAGAATAAAGTGTTGACAGGGTTTATTTTTTCTGAGGGTTATGACAGACAATCTTTCCCATGCCTCTCAACTAGTTTCTGTTGGTTTGCTGGCAATCTTCGGTGCTCCCTGTCTCGTAGAAACATCCTTTATCTTCTCACAGTGCTCCTCTTGTATGCAAGTCAGTGCCCAGATATCTTCTTTTTCTAAGGACACCAGCCATACTGGATTAAAGTCCACTCTACTCCATACTTGGAGAAGGAAATGGTAATCCACTCCAGTATTCCTGCCTGGAAAATTCCATGGACAGAGATGCCTGTTGGCTACAGTCCATGGGATTGCAAAGACTTCTACATGATTGAGTGACTGAACATTCATTTCATACTACCTCATCCTAACAACTAATTACATCTGCAATGATCTTATTGTCTAATAAAATCACATTCTGTGGTACTGGGGATTAGTACTCCAACATATGAATTTCAGAGGAAAAAATGTAATTGCTAACAGCCCCTGTGAAGAGCAACATCAAAGGTTTAAAACTTTCTTGGGAGATGAAGAGTTTCCACTAAAACAATTCAGCTAATCACCAAACAAATAAGAAACAGATACAAATAACAAGTTTAAGAGGGGATGTACCCAGAAGTGTTACAAAACATTATGTAAAATTTATCCTTTTCATCAGCAAAAAATGAGATATGATAGAAAAAATAGGCAACAGAAGCTGCCTATAATAGTGAATATGTTTAGAATTTAATAGAAAAAGACTTCACAATGCTATTGTAAATATGTTCAAAGAATAAAAAACTACAATTAAAGAAATAAAAGAAATATGATGACAATATCTTATTAAACAGAAAATATAAATGGAGAGATAGATATAATGGAAACAAGTGGAAATTTTGGAATATAAAAGTGTAATCAAAGTGGAAAGTTCAGTAGCGGGATTAAACAATAGAGTTGAACTGGCTAAAGGAAAAAATTCAGTTCAGTTCAGTTCAGTTCAGTAGCTCAGTTGTGTCCGACTCTTTGCGACCCCATGAATCGCAGCTCGCCAGGCCTCCCTGTTCATCACCATCTCCTGGAGTTCACTCAGACTCACGTCCATCAAGTCAGTGATGCCATCCAGCCATCTCATCCTCTGTCGTCCCCTTCTCCTCCTGCCCCCAATCCCTCCCACCATCAGTCTTTTCCAATGAGTCAACTCTTCTCATGAGGTGGCCAAAGTACTGGAGTTTCAGCTTTAGCATCATTCCTTCCAAAGAAATCCCAGGGCTGATCTCCTTCAGAATGGACTGGTTGGATCTCCTTGCAGTCCAAGGGACTCTCAAGAGTCTTCTCCAACACCACAGTTCAAAAGCATCAGTTCTTCGGTGTTCAGCCTTCTTCACAGTCCAACACTCACATCCATACATGACCACAGGAAAAACCATAGCCTTGACTAGACGGACCTTAGTCAGCAAAGTAATGTCTCTGCTTTTGAATATACTATCTAGATTGGTCATAAGGAAAAAATTAGGACATGTAAAGCTAGAGTGATAGAGGTTATGCAAACTGAAGAACAGAGAGAAAAAGAAAGAATTTTTTTAAGAATCTCTGAAAAAGTGGGCATTATTAAGTATACCAGTGTAAGAATAATGAGAATATTACAAGAAGAAAAGAAAGAGAAAGGAGCAGAAAAATATTCATAGACTTGCTAGTTCACACCTCTCCAAATTCATTGAAAAACAATAGTCTGCACATTTATGAAGTTCAATCAACTTCAAACAGCATAAAAGCAAAGAGATCTGCAAACATATCACAGTAAAAATGCCAAAATCAAGAAGAAGGAAAAAATCCTAAAATTAAAGAGAAAAATAATGCATCGCTTACACTTAAGCTCCAAAAAGATGATCAGCTTCTTGTTAGAAACAATGAAGGCTCGAAGGCAATGTAATAATAACATATCACATTCAAAGTGCTCATAGAAACAGTAAACCAAGAGTCCTATTTACAACAAAGCTATCTTTCAAATTTAAAGTGAAATAAAAACATTACCAGATAATCAAAAACTGAACAAATTTGTTGCTAGGAGACCTACTTCACAAGAAATTCTAAAGGAAGTTCTTCAGGCTGAAATCAAGTTAATCCAGATAGAAAATTAAATCCACACAAAAAAAGAAAAAAATTAGCATAGTAAAAATAATTCAGTTCAGTTCAGTTCAGTTGCTCAGTCACGTCCGACTGTTTGTGACCCCATGAACCACAGCATGCCAGGCTTCCCTGTCCATCACCAACTCCTAGAATATACTCAAAATCGTGTTCATTGAGTCGGTGATGCCATTCAACCATCTCATCCTCTGTCGTTCCCTTCTCCTCCTGCCTTCAATCTTTCCCAGGATCAGGGTCTTTGCAAATGACTCAGCTCTTTGCATCAAGTGGCCAAAATATTGGAGTTTCAGCTTCAACATCAGTCCTTCCAATGAACACCCAGGACTTATTTCCTTTAGGATGGACTGGTTGGATCTCGTGGCAGTCCAAGGGACTCTCAAGAGTCTTCTTCAACACCACAGTTCAAAAGCATCAGTTCTTCAGTGCTCAGCTTTCTTTATAGTCCTACTTGAGAGTAGGACTATACATCCATACATGACTACTGGAAAAACCATAGCCTTGACTAGATGGACTTTTGTTGACAAAGTAATGTCTCTGCTTTTGAATATGATGTCTAGATTGGTCATAACTTTCCTTCCAAGGAGTAAGTGTCTTTTAATTTCATGGCTGCAGTCACCATCTGCAGTGATTTTAGAGCCCCCCAAAATAAAAGTCAGCCACTGTTTGCACTGTTCCCCCATCTATTTGCCAGGAAGTGATGGGACAGGATGCCATGATTTTAGTTTTCTGAATGTTGAGCTTTAAGCCAACTTTTTCACTCTCCTCTTTCCTTTTCATCAAGAGCCTTTTTAGTTCTTCACTTTCTGCCATAAGGGTGGTGTCATATGCATATCTAAGGTTATTGATATTTCTCCCGGCAATCATAGACGATTATATAAATGCATATTTCTTTTCCTATCTTCTCTTAATTGATTTAAAAGATGGTTATACAAAACTCTCTCTCTCTGTATATATATACATACATCAGTTCAGTTCAGTTCAATTGCTCAGTTGTGTCCAACTCTTTGCAACCCCATGAATCGCAGCACACCAGGCCTCCCTGTCCATCACCAACTCCCGGAGTTCACTCAGACTCACATCCATCGCGTCAGTGATGCCATCCAGCCATCTCATCCTCTGTCATCCCCTTCACCTCCTACCCCCAATCCCTCCCAGCATCAGAGTCTTTTCCAATGAGTCAACTCTTTGCATGAGGTGGCCAAAGTACTGGAGTTTCAGACATACATTCATATATATATTATATACATATATATATATATACATTGTTGATAACATATAAAAATGCAATATTTTTTTTCAAAAGCAATACAAAAGAGACAGGTAGGAGAAAATCTGTATTGGGCTAAGGAAATGATTCCAGATGGTACTCAAATCCATAATAACAAATGGAAAGAAAAAGAAATGGTAAATCAGATTAATATAACAAAAGCTGTAAATATTTACTTGCTGGCTTCTCTCCACTCAGCTTCTTTAAAAGATATAAAATTTTATTCTGTAATAATTATAACAAAAGAGAATAGAGGTATAACATTTCTCTATCAAATAGGAATTAAGTTAGTATAAATCTAGAATTGATATGGATATAGTAAAGAGTGTATGGAAAGCCCTAGAAGATCCACTAAAAAATATCTGAAGATATCTAGTGAAAAATTATTAGAGAAGCATATATGATACATTACAAAGTGTTTACTTAATGCCATGTGAAAAAGTAAGAAAGAAATGGAGGGAGAGGTAAAAGACATATAGGAAATAAACAGTAAAATGGCAGTCACAAATCTGATTACATTAATACAGTGTTAAATGTGAATCAATTTAACCATCCATTCAAGTCAGACTGGATGAAATAAATACAAGATCCAACTACTTGCCTTTTTTATTGATGATCTAATTGGCTTCATTCAACAATTATAAATCAAACAGCGCCCCATCTAGTCAGTAGAGGGGAGTGCCAAGGAACTGTACAAAATGGGATGTTTTTAAAGGTAGAGAGGTGATGGGATAAAGAAGTCCCTATTTGCTCTTAAAAATCGTTTCGATTCAAAGGCAAAGAGAGACAGACAACAACTCTAAGAAAGCTGGAGTGACTATAGCACTATAAGACAAAATACATTTTAAAACAAAAAGTGTTACTAATGATATGAAGAACATTTTATCATGATAATAGTGCCAGTCCTTCATAAGGTAGAATAGTTATAAACGTACGCTGCTTCTGCTCAGTCGCTTCAGTCATGTCTGACTCTGTGTGACCCTATGGACAACAGCCTGCTAGGTGCCTCTGTCCATGGGATTCTCTAGGCAAGAGTACTAGACTGGGTTGCTATACCCTGCTCCAGGGATCAAACCTGGGTCTCTTGCATTACAGGCAAATTCTTTCCCTCTGAGCCACCAGGAAAGTCCCTATAAATGTATGTGCACCTAATAACAGAGCACCTGAACATAGAAGAAATTTCTAAAAATGAACACATATAGAAATTCAAACATAAACATTGGAAAGTTCAATAATCTAATTTTCAGTAATAGAGGAAGGAAGATAAGCAAAGACTTGAACTACACTACAAACAAATTAGATAGCAGGTATCTATAAGTAGCACTCACTAAACAACAGCAAAATCTATCTCTTTTCAAGAGCACATAGAACATTCTCCATTATAGACCATATATGAGACCATAGAAAATCTTCAATAAATGTGTGCTGTTCTTAGTCAAGAACAGTCTTGACTGAGTCAAGTCAACTGAGTCAAGACTCAGTCTTGTCCAACTCTCTGCAACCCCATGGACCATAGCCCACCAGGCTCCACTGTCCATGGGGATTCTCCAGGCAAGAATACTGAAGTGGGATGCCTATCCTCCTCTAGGGGATCTTCCCCACCCAGGGATAGAACCCCATACTCCCACATGGCAGGTGGATTCTTTACTGTCTGAGCCACCAGGGAGTGTAAAAGGTATATGTTCTTCAAACACAATGGAATTAAATTACAAATCAATTCCAGAAATATATTTAGGATACTTACAAATATGTGCAAATTAAACACACTGATAAATAACCAATGAGTCAAAGAAGGAAACAGATAGGAAATCATAAATTACTTTGAAATGAAAGAAAATGAGAGGCAATATAGCAGAATTCATGAAATGCAGAAAAAGAGCTTACGATTAAATTTAAGGCAGTAATGCCTATCCTAAAAAAGAAGAAAGTTATTAAACCAGTGATCTAATCTTCTATCTTCAGGGAAAGGAAAAAGCAAGAAGAGGAAGGAAATGATAAAGATTAGAACAAATTAATGAAATAGAGAGTAGAAAAACAATAGAGAAGATCAATGAAAGTAAAAGCTGATTCTTCAAAAAGCAACAGACAAATCTTTAGCTCAGCTGACCAGAATCACAGAGGCAAATACATAGAAATCATATCACTAGAATCATATCAGAAGTAAAAGACATGATATTATTACTCACCTTAGAGAAATAAAGTTTATACAAAAAAACGTAAAATTGCATATTAATGAATTAGTTTAGTTGAAATAAAAAAATCTTTTAAAGATACAAACTACCAAAACTGACTTAAGAAATAGACAATCCAATTAAAGATATTAAGTAAAAGCATTTAATTAATTATCAAACACTGAAAGTGAAAGCGTTAGTTGCTCAGTCATGTCTGACTCTTTGTGACCCCATGGACTGTCCTGTCAGGTTTTTTGTCCATGGAATTCTCCAGGCAAGAATCCTGGAATGGGTGGATATCACCTTCTCCAGGGGATCTTCTGGACATATTCACAAGAAAGTCAGGTCCAGATGGTTGCGCAACTGAATTTGACCAAACATTTTAAAATACAAATAATACCAAATATTCATATACTCTTCTAAAAAGTAGAAGAATGGGTAGAGAATGGTACTCATTCTCTGAGTTTAGTATTACCCTCAAGCCCAAAGGAGATAAACATCATAAGAAAGCTACAGACCAATATCTTTTTTAAAATATGGGCACAAAAAATCTCAAGGACATACTAGCAAACTGAAACCAGCAATGCAAAAAAAAAGAACTATAGTTTATGACCAAATTAGATTTACCCCAGGTACACAAGATCAGTTTAATATCAAATAATAGTTAATGTAATATATCAATCACTTTTTAAACAAGATTATATCAATATATAAAAGGCATTTGACAAAACCCAACACACTTTCATAATAAAAGTACTGAGCAAACTAGGACGAACTGAAGAAAACAACCTGATAAAAGCCATCTATGAAAACCCCATAGCTAACATTACAGTTAACAGTGAAAGACTGGAAACCTTCCCCACAAAACCATGAAAAAGAAAAGGATGTTTGTTCTCACCATTTCTGTTTAATTTTGTAATAGAGGTTCTAGCCAGGATATTAGGAAAGAAAAAAATGCATTCAGATTGGTGAAAAACTATTCTTTCTTTACTAACATGACATTTTACATAAAAAATTCTGATCTGAGGAATTCACCAAGAAACCCATGAGCACTAATAAATGAATTCAGCAAGGTTGCAGGATATTTAATATGCAAAATTCAATATATTTATATATACTTGCAACAGACAATCTGAAAATGAAATTTAAGAAAACAGTTCCATTCACAATAGCATCAGAAATAACAAAAATAAAAAATAAAAGAGATCAGCCCTGGGATTTCTTTGGAAGAAATAATGCTAAAGCTGAAACTCCAGTACTTTGGCCACCTCATGAGAAGAGTTGACTCATTGGAAAAGACTGATGGTGGGAGGGATTGGGGGCAGGAGGAGAAGGGGACGACAGAGGATGAGATGGCTGGATGGCATCACTGACTCGATGGACGTGAGTCTGAGTGAACTCCGGGAGTTGGTGATGGACAGGGAGGCCTGGCGTGCTGCGATTCATGGAGTTGCAAAGAGTCGGACACGTCTGAGCGACTGAACTGAACTGAGCTTACATGAAATGTTCCCTTGGTATCTCTAATTTTCTTGAAGGGATCTCTAATCAAAGAAGGAAATAACTGAAATATCCTTGAAGTTTAAACAAAAAGTGGTATACTCACATGATGGAATTAATATTCAGTCATAAAAAAGAATATATTGATACATGGTACATGATAAAATTATTATACCAATGAAAGAAGCCAATATCAAAAGATTCCATTTGTATGATTCCACATCACAAAGGATATATTTGAATCATATCATATATCATTCTGTATTACATGATTCCATTAACATGAATGTGCCTTGCATCTCAGTACATTATTTTTTAAAAATGAAAGAAAACTATATTATCTTTCTTAGTAAATTCATTTACAGGCCTATAACTAAAGTTACACGTGTATTTATTTGCATTACACCTTTATTACTTTTCTTACAGCATAAACCCTGTTTATGATATATTTTTTATCCCCAGCACTATCTGTGCATAAAAGTTTCTTCTTCTTCAACAACTATCTGGAATCAGTGTTATTGCATAGTTTTAGGAAAGCAGTTAAGAAAAGGGACATACAGCTTCAAATATGCAATATAATAATACAAGTTTTGATTTTGGTTCTAGTTCTGGCATTTACTATTTGTTGATTTTGACACAAAATTTATCTTTTCTAACATTCATTTTCCAATCTACAAAATTAATATTAATATCTGTCTTCATTGTTTCATGTTGATGAATGAAATAATATATGTGTTAGGCTTCATCTTGGCCCTGGCACATTATAACTCTTATAACTGTCTACCCATGTTATCCTTTCAATATCAGGGATGTTGCAGTGATCTTTATGAACAGATGTGATTAAGTAGACCTGGACAGATAGAAGGGATGATCCTTTATTTGATAATTTCCTTTTTTCCAATGTAAAGACATGATTTTTTTTCTTTTTACTTTGTATGAATCATCCATTATATATTAAGTAATTGAATTATAACAGAAACTTGAGTTTTTATTGTCTGTTTGTTTGGCTGTTTTTGTTTTTTTTTTGGAAAGTTAGAACAAATAACTTTGTTAGTTTTAAACTGTAGATAACATGAAAGAACTTTGTTATGATTAGTCATTAAATTTAGCTTTTTCTGAATACTAAACTCTGATCAAGTAAATACATTTGAAGATTAAAAATGCTTTTAAATGTGGTGATTATTAAGAGCTGAGGGGAGGAGAAAGTTAGGAGGTACAAATCAATGTTCATAAAATTCCAGTTAAGCACGATGAGAAATCTGGAGAAATTCATTGCATCACATGGTATCTATAGTCAACCATAATGTTTGGTACACTTCAAAATTTATGAAGGTTGATCTCATGTTAGTTGTTCTTACTACAATAAAATAAAATTAAAAGACAATTAAGGCTAGTTTTTTTAAATTATAAACTTATTACCTAAAGCTTAAGCATTATTTTTCAAAATATAACAATTTTGTTTCTGTAATGAGAAAAATGTATCCTTAGCCTCCAAAGACACTAGATACATATACTCATGTGAATTTTTTCTTATAGAAACAGTATATTTGCTGTTGATTTCCTTGATAACAACACTTTTTGTAAATATTATTAATGTATAGGCATTGAGGATTAAGTCAGTCTGAATTAGAAAGAGAAAATACCAATTTTATCTAAGCCTCATTGTAACTTCTATAATGAGTAGACATGGGTCTAGAGTCCTTAAAAATGAGTACACTCTATTTTTTAGGTTAACTGTCTTTTTGACCTTATAAATTGCTATTGATTGATTAGTAATTTTATTTTTCTTCTTAGATTTTAGAAAGGTGAACATTCCAGTACAGGTTTCTATAATTTATGTTTTAATCCTCAATTAAATATATTCTGCATTGTTCATCTTTGCTTGGCTAGCATTGGATTGGGATTCCTTAGTTCAAATTTTAACACATGTCTATAAAGTGTTTCAACACAGTAGGAGGGCAATTGTGTTTTATTACATCACTCTTGGCTTTTTGTCTTACATTCCTCTCAGTAAATATTAGTTGATGGTAATGTCACCATTAAAGACCTCTCAAATGGCAACATTCTTTATCCTGTAATATTAATGGGGCACATCCAGAACTATGACACATAACTCAGACTTTTTATTTCAGCAATTTTCTATTCTATTTACTTTAACTGGCACCCCTAGAGTTACAGTGCTTTATTAGCTTAGTTTAAATGTGCTATTGTTACTTATGGGTTAAGCAGGTAGGCTGATTGCATTAATAAAAATTGATAAGTAGGCAGGTTATCCTTCCTAATTTATTTCCATGGCAACAGACAAGCAATCCTGTCTTGTTTCTCAGGAGCAGAATGCTAATAACCAAATGTGCTTTACCCAGATGAATATATAATACAGTTTACTAATATAAATGTCTCGACATTGTGTATATTACTGAAGAGAAATACACATTAATTCTGCATCTAAGTTACATGATGGATATGCTCAGGAGAATGAGAAACTAAGAAAGTTCCTCTGAAACATCAGAATTGTTCATTAAAGTAATGTTTTTCAAATAGTGTGTACATTGAACAATTTAATTCTCTGACACTGCTATTGCTTTTTTTGGGAGGTGTTAATATTATAGAAAAATGTAGTAAAGCATAGTTATTTTGACATCTCAGAAAATAATGGGTCCTGTACAAGAGTTCAATTAAGCAATAATCCCTGGGAAAAATTGTCATTACTAACAGTTAATGATTGGTTTGTTAGTTAATGGCCCAAGGCAAAGCTGAGGGCGGTTAAGACTAACAAATGAGTTGTGAATTGTAGCAATGGCTTGTGAATTGTAGCAGTGAGGGATTTTAAAGGATTTTTTCCCCTGGTTATAAACCACCTTTAATGGTTTACGGTAGCAGTAATGTCCCTTTTAAAACTGATTATAACATAGGATAGTCTTTGAAACAACTGATATTTCTAGCAAATTGACAATTGATTTTCTTCTGATATGTCCTGAAACTATAAATTTGCTGATGTGATTTTGGGTTTAGAATATATCCAATTATATTATATACATATATCATTCATTTATTCAAAATAGATGCAAGGTTAGCCGGGCTATAAAGAACATTCTCCTTTCATGGTTTTCTTGGTTATAAAATATTGTGAGGATTCCTATTATATAATAAGATATGAAGTGATACTTATATATTTTTCTTAGATGTCTTAGATGGCAAGTTTTGACCTGTGATATTAGTTCAGCTTTATCTAGAAATGAGATCACCCACAGGGTTATTACTAAAAAGGCTTTAAGGGCTCTTGAATTCCCTACACCTCTCAGCTCCCACTGGAAGAAAACACCATCGGCTCTTAAGGCCCAGAGCCATGTCCTCTTGTGTTCACGAGTAATTTAACAAATAAATATGTTATATTCAGAATTTCTTTGCCTAACATCAGTGATATCTTTTTGCCTTTTTTTTTAATCCATAGGAAATTAGACTTCATTAGTCTGGGTGCTTGCCTCAGAAAACTACTTATAATGAAACTGTAATAGCTTTTGGGAAACAGGAAGGCTTCATCTGCTCTTAGAAATAAGACTTTGTACTCAGTTTCAATTAAGTCTAGGTCTGCCTTATTGACAACCACAACTAGTCAACTGGTAAAGTGATGTGGGGTATTCAGTGAAACCAATAATTGGGCTGTCGAGATGTATTTTTTGGGAAAAAAATTGATTTCTTTTAAAATAAGTTTTCAGTTCATTGAGTTAACATTTTGTAGGCATCAGCTAGAAGTTGTAATTGACTTCAATCAGAGATTATGTGGAAGAAGAATTAGTCTAATTCTATAGATATATTACAAAAATTATTTGATTAAAATTGCTCTATAAAACCACAGCATCTTATTAAAGTGTTCTATGACTTACATATGGGGATTTGCTTTTATCCAAAATGGCTGCCCACTCCAGTCTTCTGGCCTGGAGAATTCCATGGACTGTGTAGCCATGGGGTCGCAAAGAGTCGGACACAACTGAGTGACTTTCACAAAGAACATTCCATGGTTGCATTTATTTTTATCTAAAAACGATAACCCTTCTCTCTTTGTCTCTCTCTGCCTCTGTCTCTCTCACTCAACTATCACCTGAAGAGAGAGAGAGTTATTAACTTTGCATGAATAAAATGAGAATCTCATTGATCTATGCTAAATGACTTATACAATGCCACACAGGTATAATTAGCAGGCCTGGGTTTCAAAACAATTAGGTCTGGGTGTTGTGAATTCAAATTATACATTTATTTATTTGTGAGACATAAAATATCAGAGGAAAAAGTTATTATAAAGCAAACACAATCCTAAAAACAATAAAAGATCTTGTTAAAATACTACATTTGAAGTAAATAAAAATAAATGTTTATATTGCAAAAAGAATACTCTTTATTCTAAAATGTCAGTATTAAAGCTTTTAAAACCTGAGAATGATGAATGTCCTAAACACAATAAGAATCTCTGTGTTCTCTATGACACATTTTAGCTTCAGTATCAAATAGAGAACTATCAAGATCCAATAGATTTGGGCTTTATATTAAGTCAGAGTGGGTTCAGCTGCTGCTGATGCTGCTAAGTCGCTTCAGTCGTGTCCAACTCTGTGCAACCGCATAGACGGCAGCCCACCAGGCTTCCCTATCCCTGGAATTCTCCATGTAAGAACACTGGAGTTTCCATTTCCTTCTCCAATGCATGAAAGTGAAATATGAAAGTGAAGTCGTTCAGTCCTGTCTGACTCTTAGCGACCCCATGGATTGCAATCTACCAGGCTTCTCCGTCCATGGGATTTTCCAGGCAAGAGTACTGGAGTGGGTTGCCATTTCCTTCTCCTCGAGTGGGTTCAGAGGGGCATCCAATTCATACATACTATTGACCTTCAATTCATACACATATACAAAAGGTGAAATCTGGGTATTTGAAATTCATCAGTTCATGCTATATGTTCAAAGCTTATTCCTATTTACTAAACCAACCTACTATTCACTGGTATTTTGTTTCTTAATGCATATTGTGTTCAGAAAAAGCAAAACACTTAATGTTAGATAAAGAATTGATGACACATAAATAATGACTATTAGCTCAATAAAGACATTCTGTCAGCAGAATATCTTCTATCTCTTTCCAGCTTAATTGGGAATGCAGTGCAGTGTGTACATTATGTTGCTTCAATTAATTCAAATCATTCCTAATTGGGATCTCTTAAATAACTCCCTCCTGGGTCTAGAGAGGAAATTGAATCAAGGATTAAATCAGGAAGTCATCACTATCTTTTCATATATTGTTATTCATTATCAAATATGCTTATGTTGATATTACTAGAGAAAAATTTTTTTTTACTCTTTCTAGGTAAAGGGGTGCTGGTTAGTTAAATTTAGAGCTAACTAAGAGTGATAAAAACTAATAAAATACTAAATGCATATTCATTTCTGTGGGCAACTAGAACTACTTACTTGAAATACTTACGATAGAGAATCAGTGATTCAAATACAAACCTAGAGACAGCAGAAGCTGATTTAACTAAGAGTTAGAAAATGACTCATTACTGTGAATGATGGTGCAGAGATAGTATTAAGAAGGAAGCAATTTTAGCAGCAAAATAGATAATGGGAAAGGAGGTTTAATATTGAAATAGTAACAATAATCACATGGAGAAAAAGAGCAATGGTTTTTCATGGGCAACCACAATGAAAGAAAAAGATATAAAGGAGCTTGCATATCCTAGGATGGGGAGCATTCAGAGCATTGTGAATCTATTGTTCAGAGCAAGCTTGGGAAATTACCAACTAAATAGCACATTTTCAGGAGGTATTGAGGAAAGTAAAGGTTTTAGAACTGATATCATAAGGGACAGGTATAGGGCTATAATGGCTTTGTGTAAAATACAGATTAGGATAGGATAATCATTTTCAAAGCTTTTTAATGTTATGAATTGGAAGAAGGGCTCCACTTGTATTGTTCTTCCCAACTTATTTCTCCCCACACTACCTAGGGTACTAAGAACTTGTCCTGCTAGGAGAAAGGTTTTGAAGAATCCAGGGCCAGCTTGGAGAATTTTAGCCTGAGACAATACAGAATGGCCGTTATTCTAGCATAGCTGTTGAACTCTAGGCACAGGCTGAAGTGTTAGTTGCTCAGTCATGTCTGACTCTTTGTGATCCCGTGAACTGTAGCCCACCAGGCTCCTCCGTCCATGGGATTTTCTAAGCAAGAATACTGGAGTGGGTTAGCATTTCCTTCTCCAGGGGATCTTCCCAACCCAGGGATGCAACCCAGGTCTCTTACATTGCAGGTCAACTCTTTACCATCTGAACTACTAGAGCAATATAGTCATAGGCTAAGATTACCCCAACATCCTTAGGTGAGGAGGGAGACACGTGTAAACCAATGCACCATAGGTAACACTTCAGGCAAATATATTTTTAAACACAATCAAGGCACTTCCGTTTCTGTTAGATAAACTTTGATTTTTTGCTAATCACTTTATCTCTCTAGACTCCAATTCTTTAGCATTAATGTCATGCTCTGTCTATTTGGTTTTCATTCTGTCTGCCCTCTGATAGATGAGGGTAAGATGCTTGTGCTGTGCTGTGCTTAGTCACTCAGTCATGTTCGACTCTGTAACCCCAAGGACTGTAGCCCTCCAGACTGCTCTGTCCATGGGGATTCTGAAGACAAGAAGTGGAGTGGGGTGCCATGCCCTCCTCCAGGGGATTTTCCCAACCCAGGGATCAAATCCAGGTCTTCCGCATTTCAGACAGATTCTTTACCATATGACCCACCAGGGAAGCCCTAAGAGGCTTGTGGAAGCTTTCTGATTGGAGGGACTAGCTGTGAGTAAAACTGGGTCCTGCTCTTATGGGCAAGGCTATGCTCAGTAAATCTTTAACCCAATTTTTGGGTGGGGCTGTGTTCCTTCCCTGTAGTTTGGCTCTGCTGCAGCTAGAGCCCTGTCCCTGTGGCAGGTCACTACAGACCTGTGCCTCAGCAGGAGACACTCAAGCACTCAAAGGCAGGTCTGGCTCAGTCTCTTCTGGGGGTCACTGCTCCTTCCCCTCAGTCCTGGTGCTCACAGGGTTTCATTTGCATCCTCTGAGAATCTCTGGCAGGGATTTGATTTTAAATGCAATTGTGCCCCTCCTACAATCTTGTTGGGGCTTTTCCTTTGCCCTTGGAAAGGGATTATCTTTTTTGGTGAGATCTAAATTTCTCCTGTTGATTACTGAAAGATGAACTCCCCAGGTTGATAGGTGCCAAATATGCTACTAGAGAAAACCAGAGAAATAGCTCCATAGGAAATGAAGAAGCTGAACAAAAGCAGAAACAATGCCAATGTGTGGGTGTGTCTGGTGGTGAAAGTAAAGCCTAGATTCTGTAAAGAACAATATTAATTGCATAGGAACCTGGAATCAAGGTATATTGGAAGTGGTCAAACAGGAGCTGGCAAGAGTAAACATTGACATTTAAGGAATCAGTGAACTAAAATGGACTGGAATGGGTGAATTTAATTCAGATGACCATTACATTACTACTGTGGGCAAGAATCCCATAGAAGAAACAGAGTAGCCCTCAGAGTCAATAAAAGAGTCCAAAATGTAGTTCTTGGGTGCAATCTTAAAAACAACAGAATGATCTCTCTTCATTTCCAAGGCAAACCATTCAATATCACAGTACTCAAAGTCTATGTCCAACCACTAACACTGAAGAAGCTAAAGTTGAATGGTTCTATGAAGACCTACAGGACCTTCTAGAATTAACACCAAAAAAGATGTCTTTTTTCATAGGTCACTGGAATGCAAAAGTAGAAAGTCACGACATAAATGGAGTAATGGGAAAGTTTGACCTTGGAGTACAAAATGAAACAGGCAAAAGCTAACAGAGTTTTGCCAAGAGAATACACTTGTCAAAGCAAACACCCTCTTCCAACAACACAAGAAAAGACTCTAGACGTGGACATCACCAGATATTCAATACCAAAATCAGACTGTTTTAATTCTTTTCAGCTGAAGATGGAGAAGCTCTATTCAATCAGCAAAAGCAAGACCAGGACCTGACTGTGGCTCAGATCATGAACTCCTTATTGCCAAATTCAGACTTAAATTGAAGAAAGTAGGGAAAACCACTAGGCCATTCAGGTATGACCTAAATCAAATCCCTTATGATTATACAATGGAAGTAAGAAATAGATTCAGGGGATTAGATCTGATGGTCAGAGTGCCTGAAGAACTATGGACAGATGTTCATGATATTGTACAGGAGGCAGTGACCAAAACCATCCCCCAAGAAAAAGAAATGCAAAAAGGAAAAATGATTGTCTTAAGAGGCCTTACAAATGGCTGAAAAAAGAAGAGAATTGAAAAGCAAGGTATAAAAGGAAAGATATACCCATCTGAATGTGGAGTTTCAAAAAAAAAGCAAGGAGAGATAAGAAAGCCTTCCTAAGTGAACAATGCAAAGAAATAGCAGAAAACAAAAGAATGGGAAAGACTAAGGGATCTTTTCAAGAAAATTAGTGATATCAAGGGAATATTTCTTGCAAAGATGGTCACAAAAATAGTATGGAGCTAACAGAAGCAGAAGAAGAAAATGTGGCAAGAATACACAGAAGAACTATACAAAAAGATCTTCATGACCCAGATAACCATGATGGTATGATCACTCACTTAGAGCTGAATGTCTTGGAGTGTGAAGTCAAGTGGGCCTTTGGAATCATCACCATGAAAAAAGCTAGTGGAGGTGATGGAACTTCAGCTGAGCTATTTCTAATCCTAAAAGATGATGTTGTTAAAGTGTTGTACTCAATATTCCAGCAAATTTGGAAAACTCAGCAGTGGCCACAGGACTGGAAAAGGTCAGTTTTCATTCCAGTCCCAAAGAAGGACACTGGCAAAAAATGTTCAAATTACTGCACAGTTGCATTTATTTCACATGCTAGCAAAGTGATGCTCAACATTCTCTAAGGCTGTAACAGGACATGAACAGAGAACTTCCAGATGTTTAAACTGGATTTAGAAAAGGCAGAAGAAACAGAGATCAAATTGCCAACATCTTTTGTATGTTGAAAAAAGAAGAGATTCCAGAACATCTACTTCTGCTTCATTGAATACATTAAGGCCTTTGACTGTGTGGATCACAACAAACTGTGGAAGATTCTTCAAGAGGTGGGAATAATATACCACCTTACCTGCCTCCTGAGAAACCTGTATGCAGGTCAAAAAACAACAGTTAGAACCAGACATGGAACAACAGACTGGTTTCAAGTTGGGAAAGAAATACGTCAAGGCTGTATATTTTCACCCTGCTTTTTTAACTTCTATGCAGAGTATATCATGCGAAATGCCAGGCTGGAAGAAGCAGAACCTAGAATCAAGATTGCCAGGAGAAATATCAATAACCTCAGATATGTAGATGATGCCACCCTTATGGCAGAAAGTGAAGAACTAAAGAGCCTCTTGATGAAAATGAAAGAGGAGAGTGAAAAAGCTGGCTTAAACCTCAATATTAAAAAAAAATTCACAATCATGGCATCTGGTTCCATCACTTCCTGGCAAATAGATGGGGAGAAATGAAAGCAGTGTGAGACTTTGTTTTCTTGGGCTCCAAAGTCACTACAGATGGTGACTGCAGCTGTGAAATTAAAAGACACTTGCTCCTTCGAAGAAAAGCTATGACCAACCTAGACAGTATATTAAAAAACTGAGATACCACTTCGGTGGCAAAGGTCCAGGTAGCAAACTATGGTTTTTCTGGTAGTCATGATGGTTGTGAGATTTGTACCATAAAGAAGGATTTAGTTGTTAAGTGGTGTCCAACCCATATGACTTCATAGACTGTAGCCCGCCAGGCTCCTGTGGCCATCAGGATTTCCAATTTGGACCATAAAGAAGGCTGACCACCAAAAAATGGATGCTTTTGAACTGTGGTATTGGCGAAGACTCTTGTGAGGCCCTTGGACTGCAGGGAGATCAAACCAGTCAATCCTAAAGGAAACCAATCCTGAATACTCATTAGAAAGACTGATGCTGAAGCTGAAGCTCCCATACTTTGGCCACCTGACAGAAAGAGTTGATTCATTATAAAAAACCCTGATTCTGGGAAAGGTTGAAGATAGGAGGAGTAGGGGACAAACAGAGGACAAGACAGTTGAATGGCATCACTGACTCAATGGACATGATTTTGAGCAAGTTCTGGGAAATGGTGAAGGACAGGGAAATCTTTCATGCTGCAGTCCACTCAGTTGTAAAGAGTCAGACACTACTGAGTGACTGAACAGCAACAATATCTATTTGAGTTGGCTTGATGGCTATCAGATGAGATTTTGGTTAAAAGACTGACTAACAGACTAAACATGTGTGAATCTACATTTATGCACATTTACACACCTAAAGGCATGCAGAACTAAAGGGATGTTGCCCATAAGCTTAAACTGTGGATAACAGCCCACCTCTGGGAACCCTGCCTCCCAAGGAATGAGCATTAACATGCAAAATACCTTTCCTCATCTCACAGGAAACATCATGACCAAACACACCTGTGAACAGCAGCAGGAAGAAATTAGCATATCCCTTCAGAGTCTGGCTGAAGCCAGGACTTTCCCCTCCCCTCTTTTAGTATAAAAGAAGTCTGAATTATAACCCAGAGAATACGATTCTTTGGGACACTATTCCACCATCTTCTTAGTCTCTAGCTTTCTAAAAAGTTGTTATCACTTGTCCCAACAACTTGTCTCTCAATTTATTGGCCCGTCTTGTTGCAAGCACGGGCTTGGACTCAGTAACATGTCTGACACCAACAGACACATCTGGAATATTTCTCCCGGTTTCTGGTGGACACTCAGTAATTTAATGTGCAGATCTATCTTACCAAATGTTTGCCCATTTGCTGTCCACTGAGATGTTGATACAAGCTTTTCATAACCAAGCAGTGTTTTCATAATGTTCTCCTTAAGCTTTCTTGTGGTGTTAGACCATTCTTCAAAGAATCCTATACTTTTGTTCAATCCCATGTTAAAGTCCTTATACAGGTATCTAAACTTCTGAAAATATTTGTAAGATTTGACACTACATCACGTGTAGCATGAGATTTAGAAATTATACAATCATCTCTCTGGAAGAATTTATTGTTACTTTTGGGTATTTCATGTAGAGATCTGGGCAAATGGATAAAACATTTTAATGACCCAACCAAATCTGTCATAGGTGTCCCTGCAAGTATGAGAAAGACCTCTTCAGCCTTAAAGTTTTTCTTTCTTTTTTTTTTTAAATTTTAGTCATTTATTTATTTTTAAACTGGCTTCTGTAAGTAGATGCTAACTCCATCTTTAAAACCAAAGAACATTTCCTAAAGAAATTACAGCTTATCTAGTTGTTAACAAATCATATAAAATTGGGTAAGTCTCAACTCTTAGGTGCTGTATGGAATACATCTCTCCTCCAAAACCTCAATGCCACTAGGAATATATTTTTGTTAAATTTTATCTGACTTTATTTCACTCAATTCACCTGGCAAATTAGCCATCATAGGAAGGGTCCTTCTTTGGAGCAGAGAGAACTGAACCATGGGAAGACCATACTAATAAACATGAATGTTTGCAACTTATAGAATATAGGCATCTTCTTCTCTGCTCTGACTGTATATATGCACAGCCTGCATAGACAACCATAGTAGATCATGGAAACTTGTTACTTTCTGGACATAACAGCTCATCTCTTCTGGGGTCTGGACCCCAGAGGGGTTGCACCACCTGCTTCTGAGTATACACAAGCAAACAAAACTGTTAAAAGGCACTACCTTCCTGGAGCTTCTTTAGAGCCACCTGCTTCCTGAAAAATTATACTTCCTTATCAGCATCAGAGTTCTTTTTGTTACTAGTAGAGCCTCTAGAATCTCAGCCCCTGCCAAGGTCCAGAGAGAAGATACCTCTCTACTCGGCTGCTAGGGCTATGACTCTGTACCAGACTACCTTTCATAGACTTCCCCATTTTTACTTATGTTCCTCAAGTGTGAACATTAGGAAAGGATTTCCCTAGAAGCCCTTCTGACCACCCTTTCTAACTCCCAGAGACCATTCGTCCTCATCTCCTTAACATTTTCTTGTCAGCCACTTCCATCCAGATTTTCCAAATCAAATTTAAGTCTGTGTTCCCTAATGAAACTTTTGAAATACGAAGAAAAGAACTGAACCCAGCAGTGGGTCAAGCTGAAGAATTCAATTCTTTTTAATTGGTTCTGATGTTCATTTGAGGTAGCTGTAACTCAGTGATTGAAAAGCCAAGCTTTATTTTGAATATGCCTTTTGTTTAACACTACAGAATTGCATTTTCAGTGACAGTGAGAGGTTTATAGCTAAAAGAACCATGTCTAATGGGTATTGAAATGTAATTTCACAGACATTCTTAGAACAGCTCCTCTAATAATATTACTTTGCACTTAACTGATCTATTTGCCTAATGTGAAGTTAGCAAGAAAACTAAAATACGAGAAGTAAAAAATGCCAGGTCCATTTTCATATGTAAAACATCAACAGAAAATAAATGCACATAGGCACACAAAAACTGACTTGCATGTTTTGACTAAAATACATGTTTATCAACATGATCGCCATATAAAGAAAATCAGGGCTGTTATTTGATAGCTTATTTTTGAAAGTGATTGCAAGAGAGACTAAACCATAAGAGACTACTTCCAGCTATAAATAGGTCACATATTCATATACATAAACTTTTCCTCACAATTGGGAACATAAGCAAATAAGTTGGCATATTTTTATCACAAGGGAAATATTCAAGTAGAAGCAGAGGGAAATAAATATCCTCTAGAATTCCAATCCTAAAATGGAAAAACCACCCAGTAAGTTTTCTATGAGTATATAAGTAAAATCTTCTCAATATCGCCCACTAGATGCTTGTTGTCATTAAATTACTTTGAGTCAAGGAAAATCCTGGGATGATATCTAGACCTGGAAATAATAGAACCTTCCTTTTTTTTTCTTCTCTAATGACATCACTTAACTACACTGGATCAGCAAAAGAATAATATTCTTGAAAAACAAGTCGGACAAGTACAGCTACTCCCACTTCAGCTAAATGTGTTCCACGAAAACATGTTAGAGAGGACTCGAAAAACGAGGCCACTTATTAGCAGGGGTTCAGTGAGTGTGCTGTGTTTTATTTCAGTCCATATCCCCAAGTGTCCTGGATACAAAATAAAAAAAAGAATGTGTTGCACCACACAATAGTCATAGGAAGGGCAATTTTATTTCTATTATCTTAGATTTTATAAGCATTTATCTTCAGACCCAATTTGCATAGAATCAGATTTGGAAGAATTTCATCGGTCTTCTAGTCCATAATTTTTTTTACTTAACATTTTTTTCATCACTGCTTGCTAACATTGTTATAACATTTCATCTCGACTCCTACATTGTTATAACATTTCATCTTGACTCTTGTTATCAACTACTTCACAAGGAAGTCTTGGCTTGGTGTTAAGCTAAAGTCCATCACAGTTTCTACATTTTGTGTAACATTTACCATCCACTGCTCCAGCTCTTTTAATTTCCCTTGTACACCTGACATTCTAAGATAAACAGTTTTTAGAAATCGCCTATTAAGTAAGGAGAATAAAGGCTCTATTGTTTACATTATCCCAGATATTACATTCACAAGTTCACCTTAAGCCAGCACTTGCTCTTTTTAAACTCACCACACTATTAATGAGTATTGAACTTGTCTGCTAAAATCTCTAGCCAGTCTTCAAATTAGTTTCTGTGATCTTGATCTTTCTTTTCCATACTTAGAAATACACCGTTGATAATTCATGGCATTTTTCAATTATGATTTTGATACAGTTCACATAGAATCTTGTTTCTAATGTGTTTTAGGTTAATCGTCTGTCAAAGTTTTTTCTCTCTTGCCAGTTTTATACTTATTCTTTGCATATCTTCCTCCAAAAACCAGAACAAATATCAACTCATTCAATCTAGAAGTTTTGATCAAACATCATCACCTTTTAAGCTTATCTCAGGCAATGATATGGCTCTCTATACATGACTAAATATTTGTTAAAAGCACACTGTATCACTTTATTTGTATTACCCTATTTCAGGGGGAAATTACCATAATTTTATATCAGATTTATATAAAATTATGATTACTTATTAAATTATATTAACTCACCTAGATTATAAGCAGCAGAGCTTAATAAGAATTGTACTGCTGTCACAGTCTCTTCTAAAGAGGAAGTGAGTAATACAAATATCTTATTCTCCCCTGCTAATTACCATAATATTTCTTGATGCAAAAATGCATCATCTCCTGATGCTCAATGTTAGAAGAGAGTACAAAAATATCAGTTTTAATATTTTTCTCCCTTAGCACTTGAACATAAATACATGTACTCTGGGGTTTCTTTCAACTTCAGAACATTCTGACCTCAGAAACAGCTTTATCACAGTCAATACTACTGCTGACTTACTTGCTGGAATAATTGTTTTGTTAAAGTTGAGAGAAGAAGCAAAGAAAAGTTCATGATTTATTGATCTGTTTTTCTGGCTGGCTTGAAATAAGTGAACTGGTATCAATTCTCTATGCATATATTGATCATTATATAAAAGGCCCTTAAGAGGGGCAGTTGAATCCTGTTGAAAGTGGCTAAAAATGTTTCCTGAGGAAACCTTTTGAGAGTTGCATGGGGTCAATTTTATTTGAGCACTGCATTCTTCTTCTTGTTATTCTCAAATAAAAGAGAAAGCTAATTTAAGCCAGGTATAGCTTTTTATTTATGAACCCAAAGGGATCAATGATCCTAATGGGTTAACAGCAAAGCTGTTAACTGAAAACTACATTGGCCAATTCCAGTTTCATAACTAGTATAGTATCTAATTCTCATTCCCTTTATCTGAATCTTTCTTCCCATAGCTTTAAATCTAAACCTTGCATGCATTGCCACTACATACAAAGATAAGTAGTATGATCATTATCTAATGTTAGATAACGTTCCCTTCACCAGAGGATCTTCCCAAGCCAGGGATAGAACCCAGGTCTCCCACATTAGAGGCAGATTCTTTGCAGCCTGAGTCAGGAATTCTCTATCTAATATTATAAATGCTTAAAACATAGTAGGTGTTTTCAGAAACCACTTTCAGGAAACATTCCTGACTAGAAGAGTAGAAAGAAACAACTCATATTTTCATTTTTTAAAAAACCTTGATACATTTACAGACAAACCTGAATTTATTGTGCTTTGCTTTATTGAACTTCACAGATATAGCATATTTTACAAATTGAAGGTTTTGACAATTCTGCTTTGTTAGACGATGGTTAGCATTTTTTAGAAATAAGATAATTTTAATTAATATGTACTTTTTTTTTTAAGAATTAATGCTGTTTCACATTTGAAACAGTATTTGCAGTATAGTGGAGGATCGTGTATAAGGGTGACTGTTTTATTATTCATAAAGTAACTCAGCTCCACTTAAGTAGAACCAGATATATTTCATTTACGAACATTGAAAAAAAATCCCTGTTCATCTTCACAAGATTCCAGTATCTGAGGAAGTAAACTTTTGAAATATTGAGACTTACTGAGATATTTGTGTGTGTGTGTCCACGTGTGCTCAGTCTTATTTGACTCTGCGACCCAACGAACTATAGCTCACCAGGCTCTTCTGTCCATGGAATTCTTTAGGCAAGAATATTGGAGAGGGTGGCCATTTCCTACTCCAGAGGCTCAGCGTAACTCAAGGGTTGAACCCTTGTCTCTTGGGTCTCCTGTGTTGGCAGGCAGGTTCTTTACCACTATGCCACCTGGGGAGCCATTGAGCTATTTAGATTAAAATTATTCTCCTCCTCAGAAAACATTAAAGAAGAGGGTAAAGTATTATACTAAGATTGGAATTTGCCCAGGGAGAACAATGAAAAAATGTTGGTGGTTTTTTCTTCTTTTTTTGTTCACTATTTTTTTGTCAGTTAAAATGCCCAAATGAAGCAATTTCGGCATCTTTCCCCATGTAGAAAAGATGATCAAGCCCATTTTAGTTCAGCCACTTTTATCTCTTGCCCATGATTCCTGGAATTTTGCACTTTCTAAATACAAATAAAAAATTGAAGTACCTATTGAAAAAAAAAATTGCTTTCAGAATGAAGTTCATCTGCACAGTATTTCCAGAACACATGTATTTATGAAACAAAGATAAACTATCTGACAAACATTTTTATAATTTCATTTTTAATGAATAAACAAAAAGCAATCTTTGAAAACCAGAACAATACAATGTTGATTCATATTGCCTTAAGGGCTGAAGACCACAGCCAAAATAAACCAAACAGGAGCCAAAATAAGCCAAACAGGAAGAGGAAATAGTACATATGGGCAATGTGAATTGAAAAGTGTTACTAAGGAACTGTAACTTTTCACTTTAATAACTGTAATATGATTCAATTTTCAATTTTAACATTAAAATAACTCACATTCCTAATTATCATGCATTTCTGAATATCACATTCCTTGTTCTTGGAATTGTAGCTAGCACTATTTCCTCATTAGCACATTTACTTTATTTTTGTCTCTCAAAGATATTCAAACATTTCCATGTAATAATTTTCCAGCTGCATTTTGCATTCTTCACTCAAAAAATTGCTTTCAGAAACAATGTTAAAACTCTGACATTTCATATTTTTAAAATTAAAGAATTTAAATTGTGTAAATTAGAGAATTATATTTCTTTACCTTTATTCATTTGCATTTACAATTTACTTTAAATGGGCAACAAAATCAAAGCAAGTAAACATATTAAAGGACTTATTTTTTCTTTCCAGTCTGTTTTTCTCAAGTTTGTACCTTGTATGTTAGTGTTAGTTGATCAGTCATGTCTGAAACTATGTGACGCCATGAACTGTAGCCTGTCAGCCTCCTCTGTCCATGGAATTCTCCAGGCAAGAATACTGGAGTGGGTTGCCATTTCCTTCTCCATGGGATATTCCCAACCCAGGGATCGAATCTGAGTCTCCAGTATCTCCTGAATTGGCAGGTGGGTTCTTTACTACTAGTGCCACCTGGGAAGCCTTGTATGTTAAGAAATGCAATTTTTGATTAACTCTGCCATATGAAGTAATCATATGGATTATTTGAAACCAGAAATAACCTAATCTGTTTAAAAATTATCTGAAAAGTGTACTAATGCCTTGGCATCCCATTTTCCTTCTTAAAAAATTCTTTTTTTTAAATTAGTTTTTTATTTTTTTAAATTTTAAAATCTTTAATTCTTACATGCGTTCCCAAACATGAACCCCCCTCCCACCTCCCTCCCCATAACATCTCTCTGGGTCATCCCCATGCACCAGCCCCAAGCATGCTGCATCCTGCGTCAGACATAGACTGGCGATTCAATTCTTACTTGATAGTATACTTGTTAGAATGTCATTCTCCCAAATCATCCCACCCTCTCCCTCTCCCTCTGAGTCCAAAAGTCCGGTATACACATCTGTGTCTCTTTCCCTGTCTTGCATACAGGGTCATCATTGCCATCTTCCTAAATTCCATATATATGTGTTAGTATACAGTATTGGTGTTTTTCTTTCTGGCTTACTTCACTCTGTATAATCGGCTCCAATTTCATCCATCTCATCAGAACTGATTCAAATGAATTCTTTTTTATGGCTGAGTAATACTCCATTGTGTATATGTACCACAGCTTTCTTATCCATTCGTCTGCTGATGGACATCTAGGTTGTTTCCATGTCCTGGCTATTATAAACAGTGCTGCGATGAACATTGGGGTACATGTGTCTCTTTCAATTCTCGTTTCCTCAGTGTGTATGCCCAACAGTGGGATTGCTGGGTCATAAGGTAGTTCTATTTGCAATTTTTTAAGGAATCTCCACACTGTTCTCCATAGTGGCTGTACTAGTTTGCATTCCCACCAACAGTGTAAGAGGGTTCCCTTTTCTCCACACCCTCTCCAGCATTTATTGCTTGCAGATTTTTGGATCGCAGCCATTCTGACTGGTATGAAGTGGTACCTCATTGTGGTTTTGATTTGCATTTCTCTAATAATGAGTGATGTTGAGCATCTTTTCATGTGTTTGTTAGCCATCCGTATGTCTCCTTTGGAGAAATGTCTATTTAGTTCTTTGGCCCATTTTTTGATTGGGTCGTTTATTTTTCTGGAATTGAGCTGCAGAAGTTGCTTGTATATTTTTGAGATTAGTTGTTTGTCAGTTTCTTCATTTGCTATTATTTTCTCCCATTCAGAAGGCTGTCTTTTCACCTTGCTTATATTTTCCTTTGTTGTGCAGAAGCTTTTAATTTTAATTAGATCCCATTTGTTTATTTTTGCTTTTATTTCCAGAATTCTGGGAGGTGGATCATAGAGGATCCTGCTGTGATTTATGTCTGAGAGTGAAGTTTCTGGTCTTACATTTAGATCTTTAATCCATTTTGAGTTTATTTTTGTGTGCGGTGTTAGGAAGTGATCTAGTTTCATTCTTTTACAAGTGGTTGACCAGTTTTCCCAGCACCACTTGTTAACGAGATTGTCTTTACTCCATTGTATATTCTTGCCTCCTTTGTCAAAGATAAGGTGTCCATAGGTGTGTGGATTTATCTCTGGGCTTTCTATTTTGTTCCATTGATCTATATGTCTGTCTTTGTGCCAGTACCATACTGTTTTGATGACTGTGGCTTTGTAGTAGAGCCTGAAGTCAGGCAAGTTGATTCCTCCAGTTCCATTCTTCTTTCTCAAGATTTTTTGGCTATTGGAGGTTTTTTGTATTTCCATACAAATCTTGAAATTATTTGTTCTAGTTCTGTGAAAAATGTGGCTGGTAGCTTGATAGGGATTGCATTGAATTTGTAAATTGCTTTGGGTAGTATACTCATGTTCACTATATTGATTCTTCCGATCCATGAACATGGTATATTTCTCCATCTATTAGTGTCCTCTTTGATTTCTTTCATCAGTGTTTTATAGTTTTCTATATATAGGTCTTTAGTTTCTTTAGGTAGATATATTCCTAAGTATTTTATTCTTTTCATTGCAATGGTGAATGGAATTGTTAAGGAAAATATATTAATTTTTTTTATTTAAATGGGCAGAAATACCTATTATATCAAATCTTATGCAAGACTCCATTTATAAAAAAGATCAAAGTCTACTTACTTTGGATGAATGGAAATGTTGTATCCTGCTATATAATTTTCTACTTTTCTCTGTAGCAGCTTAAATTAACTCACGGTTGCACAAAACACTGTTGGAAAATCAGACTCTGTTGTCAAGCTTGGTAATTGGATTCCTAGCTTATTCACCAAGAAAAGAAGCATTGTTTTCCACTTTTGTCCCTCACCAGCTTCCCAATTCATTTGATCCATCCTCTCTCATTATATTTCAGATTGTACTCTGTTTCTTTATAGCAAGTTTGATTTCTCCATAAATTTGGAGATCGTAGCCATCAAGGTTTTTAAGTCTCCATTTGCTCATGTGTTGTACACACAGTAAATAAGAAATGTTTGTTAAATAAATGGACTAATAAATGATAAATGATTGACTAAATATGTAAAGAATAAATAAATATATATATTGACCAATAATAGAATAATTGGCATGAGTGTTCAGTAATACTAATTTACTACTAATAATTCATTTGTAGAAAAACAAACCCAGAAAGGGCACAATAGAGGAGGAGATGCTCGGATGGCATCAACTCAATGGACATGAGTTTGAGCAAACTCCAGGAGATAGTGAAGGACAGGGAAGCCTGGCATGCTGCAGTTCATGGGTTTGCAAAGAACAGGACATGACAGAGTGACTGAACAACAACCATTTTGGCTTATGCATGTGTAACCTCAGTAAAAAGTCTTCTTTCCACATGTGTAAACATATTCCTTCCCCTGTAATTTAGATTTTCCATCTTTCTAAGTTTGCAAGAACTTGTTTGTTATAGATTACTATCCCCTTCCCCATTTGTAATCTTTCCTACACTAATCATTTCTCTTTAGAAAATAAGTGCTCTCAAGTTTGTCTAAAATTAACCACATAAACATTCCCCGCCCCCCTGCCGCCAATACCCACAGAGAAACAAATTTCATTAATCCATTACGCTTCTTTTCTCAGAATTTACAGCCAAGCATGTAACAATGTTATTTATCTCCACTAACCTATGTTTCATATATTTAACCTGCTGCCTGCATCTTATCTGTTATCACTACAATACATCTTTCTGGAGGTAGAGATATTGAATAGTACCCTCTGAGAGGGAAACTTAAAGACCAAAGACCAAAGCAGTTTACTCCATACAGTACAATTTTAAAGTGTTTTGTGGGTAACCTGCATAGAGAAAAGATCAGTAGGACAATAGTGATCCAGTGATCTGGAAACATTCACATTTGCACTAAGTGCATGCATAGGACTTCCACACAAACTTGAAGAAAAAATTCCTGCCCCTACAAGACCTTTCATCTTGTCATGCAGTCATGTAAAATGGGGTGAGGAGACTGTATTATCTGAGTTATGCTAGTGTGGAATTCTTTTTTCCTAGTGGAGGAAAGCTACCCCTTGCTAGACAAGAGTGGTTTTATTGAATTGGAAGATGAGATTTCCATCTTGTCATGTTGTTTTACTTAAGAAACCAACCCAGCACAGCAAAAAAGGGGTTTACTCTTCTGTTTTGGCTGCTTGATAGTGATTATGAAATAGATTTTCAGTTTTCTTATGGGGGCAAAGAGAAATAAGTATGGGACCCATGGAGGAATCTGCAGTACCTTTTAGTATTTTCTGTTGAGTAGTAAAGATTAATGATAGGATAAGCAAAAATAAAAATAAAAAAGGTAGGCCTTTTGAGGACTCACTTCCTCCAGAATGACAGTTTAGTCACACTATCTACTAAAATCTGTACAAGCTTTCTTTTTTTTTTTTTTCCAGAGCTTTGTGGCATAGAGAAAGTTTATAGAAAAAAAGAGTCAAAAATATTAACAGTGGACATGGCCATTTACTGAAATACATGTGTTAAGTCACTTTCAGTCGTATTCAACTCTTCTTGACCGTATGGATTGTAGCTTGCCAGGCTCCTCTGTACATGAGATTTTCCAGGCAAGAATACTGGAGTGGGTTGCCATACCCTCTTCCAAGGCATCTTCTTGAACCAGGGATCAAATCCGAGTATTTTATGTCTCCTGCATTGGCAGGTGGTATCTTTACCTCTAGCATCACTTACTGAAATATGGACTATGGTTATTTTGTACAGTTTCCTTTTGCAGATTATGTGTATACTTGTTGGTGTATATTACTTATACTTTCCCTTTCCTTTTATTTCTTGTATTTCTATAGATAATATATTAGTGGTTATTTTAAAATTTAGTCTTCAGATAACAGAAAATTTGTGGAATTGTAACTGAATTTGATTAGTAATTAATATATCTATTAATGAATATTGGGACTGAACTGTGTGTGTCATTATTTTAGTGAGAGGAACAGGATTTCACACTGTATAATGGATAACACTTTTTTATTAGAGCTGCTTATTTGCTTTATGGAAATTCCCACTGTATGATGGCTGCATTTGGAAACTGGAGAGCCAAAAGGGCCGACCATGCTCATTAACAAAAATGCCTTTCATCTCATAATTCATCATTCTTCTATATGATACTAGAACTAGACCTCATAGATATTTCACCTTTGTCAGGGTCTTTTAAGAAATGGTTCTTAAAAGACCTGTAAACCGGAGAGGTGGAAAGGCACTTCCTTCATGTATGTACTGTGTTGTTTTTCAACCTGAGCGCCAAGACAGTGGCATCTGGGAAGCCTTGTAGTGCTCACTTCAGCTGTCCACAAGAAAAGCAGTGGTCTAAGTATCTAAGATACTTCTTTTTTGTCACCAAGCAGGTCACTCCTGCAGAACAACGGTGGCCATGCCCTTTTGAAAGATTTTTCACTACCATGTGGATTTGCTTATGACCTCCAGCAACCTTCTTTACCACTATCAATCTGCATGTTTTTATGGTAGCCATTTCCTTGCCAAAAATGCTTGAATCTCTGTATTAGCAACGAAGGCTTCATTTAGGTTTTTAATTATTTTTTTGTTCAATCTCCCCCTCAGCCCTAGAGGTAATAGCTGTTTTCTGTGTTTTCTAGTTCAGAATTACTTAACATTCTTTTTTTTGAACCTCTTTTAGTAATTAACAAATATTTATATTAAATTCTCCCTGCTTCAGTTACTAGTATGCTTTCTGTTTCCTAACTGCAGCCTGACAAATACTAAAGGATTTCCTCAGGCAGATATAAATGGTCCCATAAGGAAGCACAGGAACCAAGAACGGAAGGAGAAACAATGAGAAGGGTAAATATATTGCATACTGACTGCATTGCATTGTCTTGTGAAGGTTCCAATATGTGATGCAATAAAATACATGGCAATGATAGCGCAAAACGTGGAAGGAGGATTAATGCATTTAAGTGATTCTCCAATGCTGGCATTTTCCAGGAAGAGAGTCCTACTTTATATAATAATTTAATAAGTAGAGGCATATTATATTACAGAAGATAAACCCTGAAACAATAGTATAACTAAAGGTATAAATAAGACAATATTGCAGAAGAAACACTAAATGATGACAATGATGACGACGATAGTAATAATAAAAACAAAATAAATAATAATACTTGGTTATTACAGAAAAAGCTGATCAAGTAGAAAAACAGATCAGACAGAAAAAAATTGAGAGAATGTGAGTTATAAACTCAGATACAAATATTACAGTGAAAGTAAAATTGAAGTAAAAAAATTAGAATAACATTCTCTTTCCACTATAAAAAAATAAAATAAACTTTAGTGTATTCTGAAACTTTAATTAAAACACAAATATCACCATACTGAAATAAAAGAAAGTCAAAACCCAACATAGAAAGGTAAAAAAAATGAAAAGAAATGAGCAAAAATGTTATCCAAAATAAAGCTGAAATGTTCAGTCAGTAAATGAGACATTTAAAAAGTATCAACCACTCAAGTCTTCAGATTTAAAATATTACAGACCTATTTACATTCCACTAAAATTTATAAAGTAAAATACATGGAAATGTGAAAGAACTAGGTAAATGCACTCTCATAGTAGAATTTAACCAGTTATCTAAGAGAAGTTTTCCTTTTTAAATCATAATACATTTTGCCAAATTCATTTCATGCATATTTTGAGGTAATATTATTTTTTCCTTTATTTTTTAATAGAGTAATTTCACCTACTGATTATTTATTAATGTTAACTCAATCTGAAATTCCTTGTATGACTCTAACTTGACTATTATAATGCACTAATTTTAAAAGCATTGATGAATTACTTCATTACTTTTTATGATATTGTATCTATACTCATAAATGTATTTGGCCAATAATTTTCTTTTACTGTCTTTAACTAATACTATTTTCATTAGTCTTCTTGTCCTATAAAATGAGTTGAAAAGTGTTTCTTCTTATTTATTTCTTAAAAGAATGTGTGAAATTATAATTCATGATTCTTTCAGTGTTTCAAAACATCCCCTAAAAAGCTTTCTAGGAGTGATGATTCTTTTCTAGAGAAATTTTTAATAACTGATTGAATTATTTAAAGGATTATTTTACTTACTCTTGTTATTTTATTTACTCCTGAATAAGTTTTGGTAAATTGTACTTTTCCTGAGAATTTAATTAGTTCTGTTTACTATTAAAATTAATTGATTCAATGTATTATAACACTGTATTATTATACATTTACTCTTAGCTGCTTTTAAAATCTATACATCCTTTTGCACCCTGAGAAATATCTTTCACTCTTGCTTTTTTATTTATTAATTTTGCTAGAGATTGAACTATGTTTTTTAATAAAAAATAAAAATAATGTTGCCTTTATTAATCACTAACATATATTTTTCATCCTATTATGTTGCTCTTTGCGCTGGTGTTTCAGATGTAAAGAATCTATCCACAATGCAGACCTGGGTTCAGTCCCTGGTTTGGGAAGATCCCCTGGAGAAGGGAATGGCTACCCATTCCAGTGTGCTTGCTTGGAGAATTCCATGGACAGAGGAGCCTGGTAAGTTACAGTCCATGGGGTCACAAAGAGTGGTACATGACTGAGTGACTTTCACTTTCACTTGCTCTTATCTTTAGGGTCCTATTTGGTTTTGAATTATTCCAAATCCTTGCATTCTATAAACTTTTACCAAGTAATTTTATTTCTCCCAACTTTCAGTATTTTCCAATTTTTATTACAATTTCTTATTTGCCCAAGGAGTTTATTTTTGTTACAGAATAACATTTCAGAAGTGGTCTTCTTAAATGAATGGATATATACAAATTTAAATGTCCATTTGACTACTACCACTTAGATCAATATGTAAGCCATGTTCAGTCCTCCAGAAGCTTTCTGGATACCTCTCCCCACTCTAATATGTAATTTTTTGACCTGACATTATCTGCTTATAATTTCATCTGTGTGACTCACGCAAGTTTTGTGTAGCAGTTCAGTCCTATAGCTCATCCAAAGGAAGTGCCACAATTTATTTATTATTATTATTGCTAATAAATATTTGATTTATTTCTAGCTTTTTGGTTTTTAGATATGAAGCTTTTATGAACACCCTTGTACGGTATGCAGTCTTTTTTTCTTGGGAATGTAACTCTAAACAAGAAGGAAATTTGGAATTTCTAGAATATATAATAGAAATATATATATTATTATATGTATATATAATAATATTTATATATACATATACATATTGTGCTCAGAATATACAGTCTATATTTTGGCAAAATTATTTGTCATTGTTGATTTGTTGATGCTTGCCTTTTGGGCTGTTACATTATTCAGTATCCAGTGTTCCTTGAGTGTTCTTTGATTTTGCATATTCTCAAACTGGTGAGTTCTTTTAGTTCATTCTTGGTAATTATGCTTTTGAAGTCTCCTGTGTCATTTGTGATTATTTTTATCAATTTTAACTATCAATTCCTAAGATATGTATTTAAAAGTATCCACTAAATTAGTAGATTTTATGTCATTTCCTTGAATTTCTCGCAAATTGCACTTTAAATATTATCAAGTTATATCATTAGCTACATCCACATTTAGAACTGTCAAACTCACTTGTGAATTAAAAGTTTAACCATTATAAAAGTTTAACCAAGATAAAAAAGAGTGATCTTTTTATCTTTAGTCATCACAGTTTTACTTATGTGATTTTTTAATCTGATATTGATTTGTCCGTAGCAGCATCTTTCACTTAGTTTCTGCTTTATATACATCTTTTTAATCTTTGAAGTTTTATTTTTTTATACCCTTACATTTTAGGGTTGTATTTTGAAATAAAAATTCCTTTTAGAGTACATTCATAGATTACATATTTCTATCACTTTGAACTTCATTTTGAAAGGTTTATTTCATTTTCATTTATATGATTATGGATATGCTTGCAGTTACATCTATTTTAGCAGCCATTCCCGATCTTTTTTACCTAAGAGAGAACCTTCACATATCTCAAGGGATTCTTGCAAAAATTTCAATATATCTGCACATGTTACGTAGCATAGTTAATAAATTATAGATATAATAATCCAATAATAGTTATAAATCCTTTTTGGATAGAGTAATATTTTTCTGTAGCTCCATTTATTGATTATCACACTATTTTTGTATGATTTTTTCCTTCCTGCTACCAAAGAAAATAATGTCGATAGTAGATACTCCCATTTTTCTTTCTCTTTAATTAACTTATTTATTAATATAAAATCCTAGTTGGCCTAAAAGGTTTGCCACACATTTCTACTATTTAGAATTCTAAGGAGGTTATCTGTGAATCGGGGTCTCCCATGTTGTAGGCAGGCTTGTTGCCATCTGAGCCACCAGGGAAGTCCTCTTTGAAAATGCAAGAGTTGTCCTTCTTTCCTTCCTCTTCTTAAAGTTGAAAAATGACTCTTCAACCAAGCCTTCTCAAAAAACAAAAAAGGAAGTATTAAGCTTGGTATAACTTTTTTGACATTAATTTATTTCCTTTTCAAATATTTTATAACTCATAAAATAAATATTTAAGCAAGTATTTTAATTAGATATTATTATTTGATGTTACCATATGAAAGGGATTGATTTGAATGATAAAACTAAAACCATAAGCCAAAGGCATGAAATTAAAATTACAGTATAAGATATCATTTACTGTTTGAAAAAAACATTTTCTAAGTGATATGATTATACTCAATATGTCAGTTATAAACTGTTACACTTATTTGTTGGTTACATAATCTTTTAAATTATTCTCTATACACATAAAATTATTCTGAAATCAGCTGTAAAGAATGGCTCTTACATAGTAAGTATAAAATGTGTACTTTTTTTGGCTGCACAGTTATTTAATGATGATCAACTTTACAGCTAACAGATGATTTTAATTTTTAACAGAAATGAGACAATTTCTGTTCTTACAGTCAATGACTGTTAAACAAGAAGTTTGAATATACATGAAAGAAGTTAAAAGCTTCCTCAATGAATGAAGGCAGTCAAAAGATATAAATTTACAGCTATAAGATAAATACAAGAAATACATTGCATAACATGATAAATATAATTAACACTGCTGTATAGTGTATATGAACGTTCTTAAGAGAGTAACCTTAACAGTTCTCATCACTAAGAAAAAAATTCCACCTTTTTCCCTTTAATTTTGTGTCTATATGAGATACTAAACTTACTGTAGTCATCATTCCACGATATAAATCGAATCATTATGCTGTACACCTTGTATGTATACAGTGTTGCATGTCAATTATAAATTAATAAAACTGGAAGGAAAAACTACATGAAAATGCTCAGTGCTTTCTTCTGACATAAGGGATCTTCTTTCACAGATCTATAGAACTTGTCTAGAGACAGATTGATAACTCTAATCTTGAGTGTCTGACCAGACTGCAGCTCACAAAATACTTCCTCTTCTTTCAAAGTCAAGTATGCAGACTGAACAGAAGTGTCACTGAAAGGGTCTATCACTGTCATATATTGGCGTTGAGAGGGAGAAACGATTCTGCTCAGTGCTTCTCTGTAGTTCTCCAGATGTTTTTCAATAAGCTTTTTGCCTTGTTCCTATTCTTTCTCAAATGGCAACCCACTCCAGTATTCTTGCCTGGGAAATCCCATGGACAAATGGGCCTGATGGGCTACAGTCCCTGGGGTCTCAGGAGTCCAGCATGACTTAGCGACTCAGCCACCACCACCACTCATTCTTTCTCACTCCAAATCCAAGCAACAGTGGAATTTCAAGATTTTCTTTTATAACATAATTTTGCATATATATGACTTTTTCAATTTTAAATACAAAAATCTTATCATTTGAAGTAAAATGACTTGTTATAAGAATTGTTAAATTGGATCACGTGATGAAAAATGTCTGCCAATTAGGCTCATTTTTGCAGTCATTTGAGGCTGACCTACATTTTTTTTTGAAAGTGCTCCTATAATTTCCCTTTCAGTTATAGCATCCTGTCAGTAACTGTTTCTCTATTAAACCACAAGATTCCTTTGTGTAACATGAAATGCATTTATTTTGTGTATATATATTCTTTGCCTGAGTTTTTTTGTTTTTGATTTATACAATCTTTTAAAGAGTTTTGAGTAAGTTCTTGGTTTAATAAACTTGACCATTCTACTTATTAATATTTCATTTTCATGCATTTTTAAACCTCAGAACATATCTGTGAACATAGCATTGTTTTATGACAATGCTGGGACTCTGGATTTATTACAGATGGGAGCCAATCACTGATGGGATAACTCTGCAGATATGCCAATGCACTTCCTCCAAGATAGAATTTCTGCCCAAGTTATAAAGATTAAACACCAAGTACATGTAGCCCTTTGCTTGTTTCAGAGAACACTCTGCACAGGGGAACCTATAATAATATTCATCACCATTTACACATATTACAAATGTTACAGAATGATATTATTGATAGCATCTGTTGACTCATCAACCTGAATAGTGAAGCTCTTGTTTTTTAGGTTATTGTATAAAATTTTTTCAATGTCCTGTGACATACCAACATTCCAAAAAATGAACCGTATGACATCTGGTCCCATCACTTCATGGCAAATAGATGGGGAAACAATGGAAGAGACTTTATTTTTAATAAAGTGAGAGGCTTTATTTTCTTGGGCTCCAAAATCACTGCACATGGTGACTGCAGCCATGAAATTAAAAGACACTTATTCTTGGAAGAAAAGCTATGACAAACTTAGACAGTGTATTAAAAAAACAGAGACATTACTTTGTCAGCAAAGGTCCATGTAGTCAAAGTTTTGGTTTTTCTAATAGTTATTTATGGAATGGAGAGCTGGATAATAAAAAAAAAAGACTAAGCACCAAAGAATTGATGTCTTTGAGTTGTGGTGCTGGAGAATAATTTTGAGAGTCCTTTGGACAGCAAGGAGTTCAAACAAGTAAACCCTAAAAGAAATCAACTCTGAATATTCATTGGAAGGACTGATGCTGAAACTGAAGCTCCAGTACCTTGGCCACCTGATGCAAAGAACTGACTCATTGGAAAAGACCTTGATGTTGGGAAAGATCAAAGGCAGGAGGAGAAGGGGACAACAGAGGATGAGATGGTAGAATGGCATCACTGATTCAATGGACATGAGTTTGAGCAAATTCCGGGAGATACTGAAGGACAGGGAAGACTGGTGTACTGCAGTCCATGAGGCCACAAATGTTGGACATGACTGAGCAACTGAACAACAATAATATAAATCCTTTCCAATGTTCTATGCTGCTGCTGTTGCTAAATCGCTTCAGTCATGTCCAACTCTGTGTGGCCCCATGGACAGCAGCCCACCAGGCTCCCCCATCCCTGGGATTCTCAAGGCAAGAACACTGGATTGGGTTGCCATTTCCTTCTCCAATACATGAAAGTGAAGCTGCTCAATCGTTTCCGACTCTTAGTGACCCATGGACTGCAGCCTACCAGGCTTCTCCGTCCATGGGATTTTCCAGGCAAGAGTACTGGAGTGGGGTGCCATTGCCTTCTCCAATGTTCTGTGACATATCATCAATACATTGGTGATCACAGTCCTTGAGAAAAGAGCCTTTCAGATTTTCATTCAGCATCTTGTCTTAGCAATTTCCTCACTATAATTTTACAATATTACTGGAAAAGCCATAACTTTGACTTTATGCACCTTGGTTGGCAAAGTGATATCTCTGCTTTTTAATATGCTGTTTAGGTTTGTCATAGCTAGTCATAGTTGTCACGCCCACTAGTCACACACGGATTTGAGAGTTGGACCATAAAGAAAGCTAAAAGCTGAAGAATTAATGCTTTTGAACTGTGGTGCTGCAGAAGATTCTTGATAGTCCCATGGACAGCAAGGACTTCAAACCAGTCAATCCTAAAGGAAATCAACCCTGAATACTCGTTGGAAGGACTGATGCTGAAGCTCCAGTGCTTGGGCCACTTGATGTGAAGAGCTGACTCATTGGAAAAGACCCTGATGCTAGGAGAAAATGAGGGAAAGAAAAGGTGGTGACAGAGAGTGAGATGGTTGAATGGCATCATTGACTCAATGGGCATGAATTTGAGCAAAGCCTGGGAGACAGAAGGACAGGGAAGCCTTGCATGCTGCAACACATGAGCAAAGAGTCGGACATGACTTAGCAACTGAACAACACCAGTAATTTTACATGCTGGAATTATCAGGTGTTTGACAACTGTGTGATTTATCATATTCTGGACAATATTCTCTGCTACTGAATAGCTTGATTCCCTTTTACAGGATGAACTTTTTAAGGAAAACTTTATATTCAGACTCTAAAAGCCATAAGGTTGACTCTTGAAGAAGAGGGATTTAAATTGTGTGTTTCCACTTATACACTGAATTTTCTCAATAAATATAATACCTATATTTTCATTTTACAGATCTCTAACTAAGTGTGGGGCAAAGTTTGTGTTTGATTAGAAATCATACTATGTGACATTAAAAGAACTACAACATTTGTCCTGATTCTATGGAAACCGTTTCAGCTTCCTGCCCTTATGTGAGCCTTTATTAAATCGTTACCTTCTGAGGCAGAAATAGCAGTTCACAGGTTTCTGACTGTGCAGGGGTTGGTGCCCCTAACCCTCACATTGTTTAAGGATCAACTGTAAGGTTATCAGTAGCATTATCTGTCAAATGACTGTGAGTCATAAAATAAGTTTCTTTAATTTTTCTGGCAAATTTTTGCACTTTGAATTCCCACAGACAACCTAAAGAACTATGCCAAGTTGGACTGTCAGCCCATGTAAAACCCACTGACACAAAGCTTTCACAGTAAGACAGATATCATGTATCACTTTTCAAACTGATGCATCGTTTCAAAGTTTGTAACTCTTTATCAGTAACCTTTGTAGATTTGTCCATTGGTCCAGCCTTAAATCCTCCTCTTCATTTCTTATCTCATCTATATAGATCATCACGTTTATCATCAGACACATTTGTAGAACAAAAGAGCTAATGAAATGTAAGATAAAAAGGTATGGGACACAACTAAATACAGGAGAATTTTATGGATTTCTAGCTTTCTCATTACCTCAGTGACGCATTAAAAGCTTGGTTTTTACATTTTTTTTTCCAATATCTTGTTATTTTGGTCCAGAGTAATCTTCACCTGGCTTTTAGTATTGTTAACTCAAAATGGTTTTTCTATTGAACAAACATTTCAGTATCACTTCCATGCTTGAAACTGTTCTTCTGATTACCTTGCTCTTAGATTACAAACTCTATGTTATATGCATTGCAAAATCTGCTGTGATCGATTTTCCTGCACAACTCTTTTGTCTTCTTATTTTCTCCCTTGCCTCTTTTCACCACCACTCATTCTGTTCCAGACTCTTTTTTTAAAGGGTGGCTGTCACTTCCTTATTTCTTTGCTTTAGTTCTTATGACTCACCCCTACATAAACTCCAACTGTTTGCTGGGCATCATTTTGATCAAGAGTCCTTGTCTAGTAGCTACCCTTCATCCTTTCTCACCTTTTGTTTTGTTAGAAAGTAAAAACAGACACACTGCATCATATCCACCTTGTTATTTAACTTTTTCCCCGAGAAGGAAAACACACTGCTTGAGGATAAAATCATTACATTTTTAATCAACATTTTCCCTTAGATCCTAATACAAGGTCATAAATATAGAAAGAATTGAGAGTGTGTGGCGTAAATAAATGAAACTATGTTAATAGTTTATTACTCATTGTGCTCCAAAAAATAGCCAGCCGTATGTGTATGTTTGCATGTATGTGTATGTGATGTTGAAGCTATAATTGTAAGATAATGTAAAATACATTTCCCTGTTGTCATGATCAATATTGAAATTCTTTATTTTTTCCTGGCATCATTTAAACACTTTATTCCATTTACTGATATAAACTTAAAATTGCCATTACTTGTAATCTACTTGCTCGATATCAGCTTTTATAGTAGTCCTACTATTGTCATTAATTTAGCCAGCATATATGTTTGTATGTATCTTATTCTGTGTTGTATGCCTGTTGCTTTTAATTCTTAGAGCTTACAATCCATGTTCACATTATACAACCTTAACTGTCACATTGAACAAACATAACTCATTCGGATACAATCATGAAGTTTTTTTGCTCATGATTGCCTAGAAATCTACTGTCATTTCTCTTTTCACTGGAGAAATTTTAGGCAGTCTTTCTAACATTGTTCATGTGTTCTGAAACAAGTCTTACAGACATCTTCATCCTAGGAAGATTCTCATTCTGATGATCTAATTGCGTTTCACTAGTTGCATATCCCCCTTCATTTCCTCCCCTTTTCCTAATCGTATGCTAATATTGCTCTGCTACTGCTGCACTCCTTTTTCCTCAGCTTCCAGTGGCCACAGCAACCACCAGTGCTGCCCAGAGTCTTCACAGAGACAAGAGAAATAACCGGAGAGGGACAAGACAAGTCAGAGATAACTTAGTAAGTATGATTTGATCATCAAGAATGTTAAATTTCTATGTCCATAAGGAAATGTGGTGGTGTAGGACATAAGAACAGTGTAGAGAGATGGGAAAGAGATTTTCCTCGTGGAAAATTGTACTTACATCTGTTCATATCTTTTGCCTAATTTTGACAGGAAGGGATTTTCATTAAAAATCATTACTTCTCTCTCCTTCACTTGTCTTTGGTTTTCTCTGACTGTTGGCTTCACTGTCAGAAAAGACGTTCCCCTCCTCAGCCACATATCTCGAAACAAAAATATTTACCATCAAAGAGAGACTCAGACATGCTCTGCTTGGTCTTAAGTCCAAAACTTATAGCCTAGTTGCATTTGTATTGTACTAAATATAAACCCCTGGAGCAATAAGCTGTGAGGAGGGAAATATATTTTTGAAATATAACTTCCATTTCAACCACATATTTGGAGAGAAGTGTTAGGGCACAAGAGAACTGTATGAGTGTGTTAGGAGTTTTTGGCAAAGAAGTCAATACAAAACAAGTCAATATCTAACCACCATATGGTAGTAGAAGTAAAAAGAAAAACCTTTCTCTCGGAAAAACTACCACATTTTAGGATAGAAGTTTATTGTTTTTATTTGCTTTGGATGAAATTTACAGAAAAAAACTATAATATGCAATGACTCTCAGAGGACTAAACCTTTATAAAGCATGATTATATTGAAATAAATAACAGAGCTTAGTCATTGGAAAGGAATATTTTTATCTTAAAAACTACTAAGATGATTTTGATTGAAACCCTCAGAAACCCCTAGGCATGCCTTAAAAAAAAAAGGGCTTCCCTGATAGCTCAGTTGGTAAAGAATCTCTCTGCAATGCAGGAGACTCTGGTGCAATTCCTGGGTCGGAAAGATCTCCTGGAGAAGATGGTTACCTACTCCAGTATTCTGGCCTAAAAAATTCCATGAACTTTGTCCATGGGGTCGCAAAGAGTCAGACATGACTGAGCGAGTTTCACTTCACATGCCTAAAAAATAGGCTCTCTGTATTTATTTACAGTTTGTGCAGCTTCCAGCATCAGTGGACCTAGTGGCTTCATATTTCATTAAAAGCAGGTTTTCCCCTTTGCTTCCCCCAGCCTTGAGATGGGCTTTTTCTCAAGGTGGTGACAAGTTGGATGCTATCATCAAGTTATTCCGTAAAATGCAGGAGTGATCTTAAGGAATTTTTTTTTGGTTTTACTATGGTTCTCATATAGATATGAGAAATAAATTTTAAGAAAAATCTCTTAAATGCTTTTGGCCAGAATTTGTTCCAATGCGTATTTCTGATCATGAAGTAGCAAAGGGGATATGATTATCATGTTGCCCAAACCCTTACTCTCTGAAGTTAAAGAGCTTTGATGGACAAAATATATTAGATCTTTGGGCTTCATGCTATGAATCTTATTTTTTGAGTTCTTGTTAAAAAAATATTAATAATTAATTGATTAAAGACATATTAGAATAACATTTTTAAAAAGCCTTCTCATCATTATTCTCATTGAGTTCATTATGAGATTTTAATTCTGTTATGAAGTAAGAGTTGCCTATAATACTGATGTGATATCAATAAATTGCCATGTCTCTAAGTTTTAAAACCTAGATGTTGCATTATGGGATTTAGTCATTCTTAAAGATCTTCTAACAGACACAATAAATATTCCAGCAAACTATCATAAATGACTTTGGCATCTACATAAAGTTAAATCATAAAATACATAAAATAATAAAAGCCAAAGGAAATGCTGAAGTTAAAATATAAATCATCTTAAATTCTAATTGAATATTTACTATATGACCCATTTACAAATAACCAAAATTATAAAATGTTTCCACTTTATCATTAAAAATAATTCACCTATGATTCACAAAGAAATTTATACCTAAATAAAATAAAATTAAAATACCACAGGTTTCATGGGTGGGCTATTTAAATTGCTTTGCTGCCCATAGGATATTTCTGAGAACAAAAAAAATTGGCATTTATCGATTCACCCTTGAATGTTTTGTATGAAAATTTAGTTATCATTATAAGTTGAATGATTAACAGACATGAGTTTTTACTAAATTACAACTATATAAGTAAATAGTGGAAACAATGTCTATTATTCTGGCAATTTGCTTTTGCTAATTCAAAATTCCTAATTTCAAGTGAATAAATATATTGGCTCTTTATTTCTTCACTCCACTTCTAAATCCATCTCAAGCTGATGAGAGATATATCCAAATGTAAAAACAAAAAACAAGAAACCTCAAAAAGTGCCCCAAGGATTAAACTGTAAAATGCAATTAAATTTAACAGTAAATAAGAAAAAAATTCAAAAGCATATAGCTTATAAAGAATCTTATAATACAGTCCACATCTTGGTATTTTATATTACCTAATAGAATTAAACAATCCACAGGTATAAAAATAGCCAGGGGATGGTCACTGGCCTGTCTCTAAAACTCATGGAGGTTAAAATGTGTCTTATGCTTAGATGACTTTTCAGAATCTACTTTTCTTCCAATCTGTTTCCTTAACATTTTTAGCTATAAAATTTCCAGTGTAACTAAAGCATGTTTTAATAGAGTAGATTGCATCTGTTCCATGTGCCTCAAGGATCAGAATCAGAATATGTTCCTCTTTATCAAATAATAGATACATGTTTGGATGCTTCTGGAATCAAATTTTTTTGAACATGAAACTTGTACTGAATTATACAATCACCAGAGGAAAAAGAAAACATTTGAACAAGCCATTAAAGATTGTCCAGGAAACATTTGAAAGTCAGACATTAACTCAATCTTAAAAAGATTTTGGCAGTACAAGATTAAATCAATGGCAAACAATACACTATTAAGCCAATACTAAATGGAGTTATTTTTGTAAGTTAGTTCAGTTTTGTTCAGTCGCTCAGTCATGTCCAACTCTTTGCAACCCCATGAACTGCAACACGCCAGGCCTCCCTGTTCATCACCAATTCCCGGAGTCCACCCAGACCCATGTCCATTGAGTGGATGATGCCATCCAACCATTTCATCCTCTGTTGTCCCCTTCTCCTCCTGCTCTCAATCTTTCCCAGCATCAGGGTCTTTTCAAATGAGTCAGCTCTTTGCATCACGTGGACAAAAGCTAAGTAGGTAACTGATAATGAGAAATCATATACCATTGATTTTCATTATTCAAATCAGTTTCATTCTATAAAGTTGTAAACAATGAATTAGTGAATACTGAACCATTGCTTTAATGAAAATACAGGGTTAGGTTCCTGGAGCCCCCAATCACATATTTTTATTATCCAATCTTAGTGTATATTGCTGACTCAGTAACATTGAACTCACAGTCAAATTTACTAAAAGTCATGCCTGAATAAAGCTTATTGACCACACATATTTTTCTCTATAAATCTATTCTTTCTTGCCTTATTTTTCCTAGGAACAAAATACAGCACTTTAGCCTTATGCTTAAGGATCATTTAAACAGCAAAGTCATCAACAAAAAGTCCCCAAATGCAAAAACACACATCACCAAAAAGACCATGAAAGGACACTTGTTTATAGAATGAGAGCTGCAAAGAGAAGAGAAGGCAGAAAATCTGTGTTTGACCTCAGCTGGGAATGTTGGGCAACTCAAATTTTTGCCACTTTGCGTGTATCTGTTATTATTTAAAAAAATGATTTTAGAGTTACAAATAAATAGTAGCAAGGAGACAAATTCATGAATATGGAATTAACAAATAATGAGGATATATTGAACCTGAAAGAAAGACCGAAAAATGGTTATAATTTGAACTTCTAAAAGCAATCTGGATTTCAAACTAACTGCTACTGCCAAGAATTGACAGAGAAACTATTTATCCTACAGCAACAACTCTGGAAAACAAATTACTCTGGCTATTACTCTAACTGTGTGTGTGAAATTTGCTCAGTCATGCCTGACTTTTTGTGACTCCATGGACTGTAGCCCACCAGGCTCCTCTGTCCATGGAATTCTCCAGGCAAGAATACTGGAGAGGGTTGCCATTCCCTTATTACAGGGAGATTCTTTACCATCTGAGCCACCAGAGAAGCCCATTATTCTAATTATATAACCTCAAATCCCTATGAGAGGCTTAGCCCCAGTAACTTGGACTTTCCATAGATTCTCAGATGTTAATGTGTATCTATTCAACACAAGGGGCTTGTGGAAGCACAGACTGTGGCATCTCACTCCAAGGTTGGGGAGAAGTCTGAGAACTGATACTTGCCAGTTATGGTGTCATCCTGAGCACCATGGACTAAATGGAGTATGAGTCAGGAAGACTCTTTCTAACCTGGGAAAATATCTGCAGGCGAAGCTCAAAAGAGACCGCATCAGCCTCCTTAGCTCCTCCTCCCTAGCTTCACCCATCTCACGAGGTTGTATTACTTTCATGTCAAATACAGAAAAGCTAAGTAAAAATAAAGGAAAGGTCTGCCAAACAAAGGGCAATTTTATCTAAGTTTTGGGGCAGAATCAACTATTCCTAGGATTTCTCAGTATATGAGAGTTTAGGTTAGAAGGTGGTCGTGTTTTGCTATACCAGATTCATGGTGGTGCTGAGAAAAATCTCTAAAAGGAAAGGAAATAACAAAGAGGGGATTCAAATTTGAAAAAATTAATATGCCCATGGACTCAAGAGATGTTATTCTCAAACATATTGACATTTCCAAACCTAAATCATAAAACCATGTTTTCATCTTTACTTTTAGGGGGGAGAGTAGGATGAAATTGATGTAATAGTTTTTAAAATCAAGTAAACTATTAATTATATTGTCTAATTGTAGCTTGGAAAAAACAGTAGGCTATTTAAAAATATTCCTATCAAGAACCCATAATCAAAGATAATATCTATACTGAAATTTTAAGAGAGCAAGAAAATGGTATATGTGAGACTTCTTGTTGTACAACTCACTGCCACGTAGATACTTAGGTAAAACTGATAATTTTCTAGTAAGACTCTGGAATACCAGACCACCTGACCTGCCTCTTGAGAAATCTTGTATGCAGGTCAGGAAGCAACAATTAGAACTGAGCATAGAACAACAGACTGGTTCCAAATAGGAAAAAGAGTACATCAAGGCTGTATATTGTCACCCTGATTATTTAACTTATATGCAGAGTACATCATGAGAAACGCTGGGCTAGATGAAGCACAAGCTGGAATCAAGATTGCTGGGAAAATATCAATAATCTCAGATATGCAGATGATACCACCCTTATGGCAGAAAGTGAAGAAATGAGGAGCCTTTTGATGAAACTGAAAGAGGAGTGTGAAAAAGCTGGCTTAAAGCTCAACATTCAGAAAACTAAGATCATGGCATCTGGTCCCATCACTTCATGGCAAATAGGTGGTGAAACAGTGGAAACAGTGAAAGACTTTATTTTGGGGGGCTCCAAAATCACTGCAGATGGTGACTGCAGCCATGAAATTAAAAGACGCTTGCTCCTTGGAAGAAAAGTTAAGACCAACTTAGACAGCATATTAAAAAGCAGAGACATTACTTTGCCAACAAAGGTCGGTCTCCTCAAGGCTATGGTTTTTCCAGTAGTCATGTATGGATGTGAGAGTTGGACTATAAAGAAAACTGAACGCAGAAGAATTTATCCTTTTGAACTGTGGTGTTGGTAAAGACTCTTGAGAGTCCCTGGGACTGCAAGGAGATCCAACCAGTCCATCCTAAAGGAAATCTGTCTTGAATATTCATTGGAAGGAATGATGTTGAAGCTGAAACTCCAGTACCTTGGTCACCTGATGCGAAGAGCTGACTCATTTGAAAAGACTCTGATACTGGGAAAGATTGCAGGCGAGAAGAGAAGGGGACGACAGAGGATGAGATGGTTGGATGGCATCACCAGCTCATTGGACATGAGTTTGGGTAAACTCCAGGAGTTGGTGATGGACAGGGAGGCCTGGCATGCTACAGTCCATGGGGTTGCAGAGTCAAACACGACTGAGCAACTGAAGTGAACTGAAGATTCTGCCTATAAAGCCAAACAAAATTTTAGTTTATCAATAAAAGGACTTGTTAATATAACTACAAATCTAACACTAAGAAAGAAAATTGCTTTACAGGTATTTTGTCCTTTAAGCTATAGAACTGTCATAACTAACAAAATATTTCAAAATTAAACTTCCAGAACATAAAGACAAATGTCCACTTTTTTTAAGAAATTGATGTTTAAAATTTATTTTTAAGCTATTTTTTTACTGATTATTAAAAAAAAAAAACTGGCTAAAAATGGCAACTGATTGTAAGAGATATTTCTCTAAGCAAGTTATATGCTGCTGCTGCTAAGTCGCTTCAATTGTGTCCAACTATGTGCAACCCCATAGATAGCAGCCCGCCAGGCTCCCCTGCCCCTGGGATTCTCCAGGCAAGAACACTGGAGTGGGTTGCCATTTCCTTCTCCAATGCATAAAAGTGAAAAGTGAAAATGAAGTCACTCAGTCATGTCCGACTCTTAGCGACCCCATGGACTGCAGCCTACCAGGCTCCTCTGTCGATGGGATTTTCCAGGCAAGAGTACTGGAGTGGGGTGCCATTGCCTTCTCCAAGCAAGTTATATAAATGGTCAATAATCCCAAAAGGAGATGTTCAACATTGCTAATCATCAGGGAAATGCAAATCAAATCAAATCCACAGTGAGATATCACCTCACAGCCATTAGGATAGCAGGTATTAAAAAATAAACGAACAGGAAAACAGAAAATAACAAGTGTTGACAAAGGTATGAAAATCCTGTGTTCTGCTGGTGGGACTGTAAAGTGGTTCAGCCATTTTGGAAAATGGTTCAATGGTTTTGATTAGCTGATTTTGTTGAATTTGTTTTCCCATCAGACAAGGCTAAACTATTTCATACAAGCATCTATTAGAGTAACAACACAGAACATATAGGAGACAACATGCATTTAGCTACCGTCTCTGACAGTCTCTGACATGAACTATGTGGTGTATTTGGCAATTTAATTTGCATGCTTGTATCTCAATTTCTTCACATGCAAATTGTGAGTAACAAATTTTACTATTTAATCATTAGGAGAGTACTGGGTACAGAATAACATTCAATTGCCAATTAAAGCTTTATTTTATGTTGTCACAAATTGACTAATAGTTCCTTTTTTCCTGATTTTCAAATATTCAACTTTAGGTAAATACCTATCTCAATTCCCCAAAACAATGGTGTAGATAATTTCTGGTAAATTAGATGGAAAAACTACTCATGTGATAAATTTATGCTTCAACTGTAACTGTATTTCCACTGTGATTTTCCCTTTGGAATTTTGATAACACTATCAAAGAAATCATTTATTGTGCCACAGAGTATTCAGGAAGGAGGTCAGCCTCTAGTGTCACTAGGAATCTGGAATTGCAAGTCACTACAGCTATACTGGAGTATCTGCAAAACCTTTGGCCTATGTAACTATTGGGGTATTCTGCATCCATCAATTGTAATAGAGTATAGATAATTTATAATTTTGTGAAGAATAATAAAGCTTTTGTTATCACCAGAGCCAACTGGACAAAGATAATTTTGTCTATGGCAGGTTTTTGTGTCCAATCTTAAACCATCATAGAAAAATGCTGCCATTCTGACAGAAGTTAATACCTTGCCTCCAACCTCCAACTTCAAGTGGTGCTTCTGAAACAAACTCACTCAAGAATATGTGTATAAAAATACTTGGCATGAAAAGTAAATTGTAAATATGAAACAGAAAGAGAGATTCATAGATAAGCAAATTTAGGTGAAAAGTCAACTAGCTAAAGATAAAATAAAAATGTAGAAACATGGAAAAATTGAAAGGAGTTTGAAATTCAATGTTTCATTTAAAAGGAATATGGGAAGTAATAAATAACATAGCAGACACTGACAGAAATCTTATTAGTAATGAAGCAGAAGAAATAGACACACATTAAAATAATGGAAATATAAAACAAATTATGGACAACAGAGCATAGAAACATATACTAAGCAACACAAGTGTCTCTAGGGAGAAATAATAAAAATATTTAAAAAGGAAGCATCTTAAAATCTCTAATAAGTAGTCAATTATAAATATTTGTTTGAAATTGTTTTCTTTTAATCTATAGTTTAAGTATATTGTGACAAAAGCATGAATTATGGATTTCTGTTATTTTACTTTCAAGGTTCAATTTCCATCCTAAAGTATGAACAATTCAGGAAAATGTTATAAGAAGAAACCTTTACGCAGGACTTGCAATGTGCTAGACATTGATCTACACTTATTGACATATTTAATTTAAAAGCATACCTAATCCTCAAAATAACCTACACTTTAGATGAGAAAACTAAAGAAAAGAGATGATGAACTTGAATAAGATCGACCAAGCCAATACGTGGAGGAAGCTTGGGCTTGCATCTTGCCTCTGCCGCCAGCATCCATCTTCCTAAATAGAATACACACAAGAAATGACATGAAGACATACATTTTTCTGTTCTATCCCCCACATATGGAGAGAGTCTGATACATGGTAAACACTCGTAAATATTTAAATGAATAAACACATATTTTTAATACAGCCCTATTAACAATATTTTAAATAATACTTATTAGCCTAGTCAGCTATGAAAGTTAGAACATATGAAAATTGTACCCTGACACAGTCTCTATAACTGAACAGATTTTATTTTGCATGTTTGATGTTCTGTTGACAAAAGCTAAAAATCCATGACTATGAATTGCTTCACAAATTACTCTTTTCACAAAGAGATTGCTGTCTCAAAATTTAAGAAATATAAATTACCTCTTGGCTTTTCATTTATCCTTATCCTAATTTATTTATGTTTTCACTCTGAAATTTTTCTCATTTTCTTACACATTTCTTGTAAGAAATACATTGTTGGACTTTTATTTTTAAGCTCAACTGTAAAGCCTTGGACATCACCATGAGTCTTAACTAATGTACATTTGTTATTATTTTATATATTTCAAAACATTTATTCATGTCTATCTTCTCTGTGGTATTCTTTTTACTATTTGCTGTTTGCTATTTTACTTTTCTGTTAGGTCCATACCATTTCTGTCCTTTATCGAGCCCATCTTTGCATGAAACATTCCCTTGGTATCTCTCATTTTCTTGAAGAGATCACTAGTCTTTCCCATTCTGTTCTTTTCCTCTATTTCTTTGCATTGATCGCTGAAGAAGGCTTTCTTATCTCTTCTTGCTGTTCTCTGGAACTCTGCATTCAGATGCTTATATCTTTCCTTTTCTCCTTTGCTTTTCACCTCTCTTCTTTTCACAGCTATTTGTAAGCCTTCCCCAGACAGCCATTTTGCTTTTTTGCATTTCTTTTCCATGGGGATGGTCTTGATCCCTGTCTCCTGTACAATGTCGCGAACTTCATTCCATAGTTCATCAGGCACTCTATCTATCAGATCTTGGCCCTTAAATCTATTTCTCACTTCCACTGTATAATCATAAGGGATTTGATTTAGGTCATACCTAAAAGGTCTAGTGGTTTTCCCTGCTTTGTTCAATTTAAGTCTGAATTTGGCAATAAGGAGTTCATGATCTGAGCCACAGTTAGCTCCTGGTCTTGTTTTGTTGACTGTATAGAGCTTCTCCATCTTTGGTTGCAAAGAATATAATCAATCTGATTTCGGTGTTGATCATCTGGTGATGTCCATGTGTAGAGTCTTCTTTTGTGTTGTTGGAAGAGGGTGTTTGCTATGACCAGTGCATTTTCTTGGCAAAACTCTATTAGTTTTTGCCCTGCTTCATTCCGCATTCCAAGGCCAAATTTGCCTGTTATTCCAGGTGCTTCTTCACTTCCTACTTTTGCATTCCAGTCCCCTATAATGAAAAGGACGTCTTTTTGGGGTGTTAGTTCTAAAAGGTCTTGTAGGTCTTCATAAAACCGTTCAACTTCAGCTTCTTCAGCCTTACTGGTTGGGGCATAGACTTGGATAACTGTGATATTGAATGGTTTGCCTTGGAGACGAACAGAGATCATTCTGTCGTTTTTGAGATTGCATCCAAGTATTGCATTTCAGACTCTTCTGTTGACCATGATGGCTACTCTATTTCTTCTGAGGGATTCCTGCCCACGGTAGTAGATATAATGGTCATCTGAGTGAAATTCACCCATTCCAGTCCATTTAGTTCACTGATTCCTAGAATGTCGACGTTCACTCTTGCCATTTCCTGTTTGACCACTTCCAATTTGCCTTGATTCATTTCCTGTTTGACCACTTCCAATTTGCCTTGATTCATGGACCTGACATTCCAGGTTCCTATGCAATATTGCTCTTTACAGCAAAGGACCTTGCCTCTATCGCCAGTCACATCCACAGCTGTGTATTGTTTTTGCTTTGGCTCCATCCCTTCATTCTTTCCAGAGTTATTTCTCCACTGATCTCCAGTAGCATATTGGGCACCTACTGACCTGGGGAGTTCCTCTTTCAGTATCCTATCATTTTGCCTTTTCATACTATTCATGGGGTTCTCAAGGCAAGAATATTGAAGTGGTTTGCCATTCCCTTCTCCAGTGGACCACATTCTGTCAGACCTCTCCACCATCTTGGGGACCTCTCCACCCGTCTTGGGTTGCCCTGAGGGCATGGCTTGGTTTCATTGAGTTAGACAAGGCTGTGGTCCTAGTGTGAATACATTGACTAGTTTTCTGTAAGTATGGTTTCAGTGTGTCTGCCCTCTGATGCCCTCTTGCAACACCTACAATCTTACTTGGGTTTCTCTTACCTTGGGCACGGGGTACCTCTTGACGTCTGTTCCAGCAAAGCACAGCCGCTGCTCCTTACATTGGACGAGGGGTATCTCCTCACCGCGGCCCTTCCTGATCTTCAATGTGGGATGCCTCCTCTAGGCCCTCCTGCACCTGCGCAGCCACTGCTCCTCAGGCGTGGGGTTGCTCCTCCTGGCCGCTGCCCCTGGCCTCGGGCGCGGGGTGGCTCCTCAGGGCCACCACCTCTGGCCTCAGGCATGAGGTGCCTTCTCCCAGCTGCCCCTGGCCTCGGACGGGGAGTGTCTCCTCCCGGCAGCCACTGACCTCGGATGGAGGGTAGCTCCTCCCGGCCACCACTGACCTCAGATGCGGGGTAGCTCCTCTCGGCCGCTGCCCCTGACTTCGGACTCAGGGTGTCTCCTGCAGAAAATGAAGATCATGGCATGCAGTCCCATCACTTCATGGGAAATAGATGGGGAAACAGTGGAAACAGTGTCAGACTTTATTTTGGGGGGCTCCAAAATCACTGCAGATGGTGACTTCAGCCCTGAAATTAAAAGATGCTTACTCCTTGGAAGAAAAGTTATGACCAACCTAGATAGTATATTCAAAAGCAGAGACATTACTTTGCCGACTAAGGTCCGTCTAGTCAAGGCTATGGTTTTTCCTGTGGTCATGTATGGATGTGAGAGTTGGACTGTGAAGAAGGCTGAACACCAAAGAATTTATGCTTTTGAACTGTGGTGTTGGAGAAGACACTTGAGAGTCCCTTGGACTGCAAGGAGATCCAACCAGTCCATTCTGAAGAAGATTAGCCCTGGGATTTCTTTGGAAAGAATGACGCTAAAGCTGAAACGCCAGTACTTTGGCCACCTCATGAGAAGAGTTGACTCATTGGAAAAGACTCTGATGCTGGGAGGGATTGGTAGCAGGAAGAGAAGGGGACGACAGAGGATGAGATGGCTAGATGGCATCACCGACTTCATGGACGTGAGTCTGAGTGAACTCCGGGAGTTGGTGATGGACAAGGAGGCCTGGCATGCTGCGATTCATGGGGTCGCAGAGTCAGACATGACTGAGCAACTGAACTAAACTGATTTTACTTTTTGCTGTTTCCTGTTTTACTTTTCATATGAATTCAATTTACTTAACAGTTACCTTGAATGTTCATCGCAGCACTGTTTATTATAGCCAGGACATGGAAACAACCTAGATGTCCATCAGCAGATGAATGGATAAGAAAGCTGTGGTACATATACACAATGGAGTATTACTCAGCCGTTAAAAAGAATTCATTTGAATCAGTTCTGATGAGATGGATGAAACTGGAGCCGATTATACAGAGTGAAGTAAGCCAGAAAGAAAAACACCAATACAGTATACTAACACATATATATGGAATTTAGGAAGATGGCAATGACGACCCTGTATGCAAGACAGGGAAAGAGACACAGATGTGTATAACGGACTTTTGGACTCAGAGGGAGAGGGAGAGGGTGGGATGATTTGGGAGAATGACATTCTAACATGTATACTATCATGTAAGAATTGAATCGCCAGTCTATGTCTGACGCAGGATGCAGCATGCTTGGGGCTGGTGCATGGGGATGACCCAGAGAGAGGATATGGGGAGGGAGATGGGAGGGGGGTTCATGTATGGGAATGCATGTAAGAATTAAAGATTGTAAAATTTAAAAAATAAAAAACTAAAATAAATAAATAAATAAATAAAATGTCAAAAAAAGAGAAAAATACAAATAAAGACATTTTTATAATGATTATAGTTAAAAACAAAAGTGTAGTTGCTTGATTTTTCCCTGAAAGGATCTAATATAAATGACCTATCCTATTTGTAAGTATCTAATTCCCATCTTTATTAAAGTATTTCGGTTATATCTGATGAGTATTATTTTCTTCTGTCCAAAAGTTCATAATTTTTTCTTTTAGGCATCTTTTCTTTTAGGCATCTATATTGCTCTGGAGGTATGTACCTACTATGGACTCATGCTCAGTTGCTTCAATCGTGGCTAACTCTTTGTGACCTATGGACTGCCAGGAGCCTCTGTCCATGGGATTCAGTAGGCAAGATTCTGGAGTGGGTCACCATACCCTCCTCCAGGATGTATATACTATAACAGGGTTTCAAAAAGAAAACAATACTGACACACATACACATACACACTTCTAAACTGGGTCATGACACTGAATTTCTGAGTCTACCACAAAAAGAAGCTTCAGTTCAGTTCAGTCGCTCAGTTGTGTCCGACTCTTTGTGACCCCATGAATTGCAGCACGCCAGGCCTCCCTGTCCAGCACCAACTCCCGGAGTTCACTCAGACTCACGTCCATCGAGTCAGTGATGCCATCCAGCCATCTCATCCTGGGTCGTCCCCTTCTCCTCCTGCCCCCAATCCCTCCCAGCATCAAAGCCTTTTTCAGTGAGTCAACTCTTACCACAAGCCAACAGAGTCACTACAAAAGCAACACATTTTTGCCAAATTAAAGGTTAGGGAAAATATATAAGGGCGAAGACAATTCCTTGCCTCTGCTCAGAGAAGAGCAGATAAAGGTCAGTTGCTTTGAGAGTAAGAAAAGACTATTGCCATATGATTTTTGAAGAAGAAAAAAAAAAAAACAGTTAAAGATCCAAGGGTCAATATGTAGAGCTGTGAAACAGGAACATAATTTCTTTTTCAAGGAATTTCCTTCTAATTTATAAATATGACTTCATTTTCCTGTCCCCTGTATTTTTAACTCTTCCACATCATTCTTTAATTGCTTATCTTGCCTTTATACACAGTATTCTTACTTTGTGTTTCATTTTCAGCTTCCTTTATTTCCTTTACAGTTTTCAACTTTTTAAAAAAGTTTGTCTTGAGTCAGTAAAATGGTTATAAAATTGTCATGTAGGGTCAGACGTTAAAGACTTCAGAAATGGAATAAACAGTCATAAATTGAATAAAAACAAGGGATGAAGAAAACTATTTGCAAGCCATGTTGGAATAGAAAATATCATCCATCTGGATCAAACATTAAAAGCTAAAAGCAATTATAAAATAATTGGCTAAAATATTAGTCTGTTAAAGTTAAAACTTGAAATATGCCCATGGAATGCAGGGCACTGAATTTTAAAAGTCAGCAAAAGGCTTGGGATTCTGGTGCAACATGAACATAGCAAGACAAAGCTGAAATCTAAGAAGTAGTTCATCGTGTTCAGTAGGGTCATGACTGGAATGTTTCTGCAAGTATTCTGCATCTGGCTTGAAATCTGTAGACAGAAATTTCATCTCATTCTTGCACAGTCTTTTGATTTACTTATTTTAGTATTATGCAAATGATTCAATATCCCAAAAAGGTATATGTTAATAGATAACATGTAGTAAGATAGATAGGCAGTAATATATACATATACATATTTGTGTGTCCATTCCATAGCATTAATTATATTCAGTTATATTTAGGAACAAGTTGCATCATTATTAACTAATGCAAGTTTTTATATTTTAAGCATTTCTAATATTTTTAAAAATATGTAGTATACTAAATTTTCATTACTAGCATGTTTTATTTTTTCCATTTTAGATTTATAATAAAATTTAGAAAATAATCTTTAATTTGAAGTATATAAGAAATGTGATTTAACTTTTAAAATGCTTATACTAAGAAAACTTAATTTACTACATGCATACAATTTTATTATTTTGTCTGTTTAGTCTCTTTTAATCTAGAAGAGATTTCTCTATTTATCTGCCCCTCCCCTCCACAGAGAACTTTTATCAAACAATGTCTTGGTCACCTCAAAAAGTTAATATTAATGGGAAAATTGTAATATATTTCCCCTGAAATTCTAGGTCAGAAGGAGATCTGAATTGAAGAAAATCTTGCTATGATAACCTGGAATTCCATTTTTTAATTCTTAATATTTTCTACATTACTAAGATGAGATGACCTTAATATAAATATGCATCCAATTGCAATGATAAATCCGTAGAAATGACCTTTCATATGTGTATAGACTATTAAACTCTTTGATTGTTTCCCATTGTTTTAAATACTATGTGTTACTACAGAGTCTTCTATTGAATGCATTTTCTTTGTATCTTTACACAAAAAAGTAGTGTGTGTGTGTATGTGTGTGTGTTTGTGTGCCCTTAGTCACTCAGTCATGTCTGACCTCTTGCAACCCTTTGGACTGTAGCTCTCCAGGCTCCTCTGTCCATGGGGTTTTTTCAAATAAGAACACTGAAGTGGGTTGCTATTTTCAACTGTAGAAGATCAAACTCACATCTCCTGTGTCTCCTGCATTGCAGGTGGATTCTTTACCTGCTGGACCATCAAGGAAGCCCCAAAAAGTAGTGTAATTCTCCATTTCTTTCACGAAAGCCCACATAAATGGGAATGCCTGATATTAAAGGGATGTTCACATCTAGAATAGACCATTTATATACCCAGAAGTTCTTCAAACATTCTTTCAATTTTATCCTAAAATTATCGTAAATGTAGTATGTAACAAGACAATGATCATTTATCACTTTAAAGGTGGATGAATTTTTCAGAACATTAGTTCATCCTCCTTATTTTAGTCACTTTGTATTGAAAAAACGTAAAATCTTCCCAGAAAATGAGTTTTATTCTATAGTTGATATTAGTCTTCATTTATACTGAAAATAACATATGCATTAAAAAATTATTAATGTGAATATGGCTTATTTTTTCCCTCATAGAAAAAACACATATAGAGTACCTGAAGCATTTTGCCTTCTATATATCTCTACAGATACAGATGACATTGAGAAGTATATAAATTATAAGGGAAAATAAATTAATACATTTTTCTAAATTGAACTAGGGGAAATAAAAAAAAAATCTCTATGTCATATAGACCACTGTTTTGAATAATTCAAGTTCCAAAATAATCCTGCAGATATTCAAGAAAACTGTTTACTCATTTGGTCATTCACTTTTTTTTAAAAAAGGAATATAATCCTAGTATTTTTGGATTGCTTACATTTAGAATTTCTCAGCATTTCCACAAGCTTTCTGAATAAGAAACTTTTAATCCCAAAGATTGTTGACAGAATTGGCTCAAGCACATTGGCTCATGCATGATATGTAGTCCCTTTTTTGGAACTGTACATACTGTTTTTCTTCCTCTTGTGGATGTTTATTTGAAGGATGAATAGGTCACTCTTAGCAGGAGAGCTGTTCACGTGACTGCCGGATACTGAAGACATATGAGTCAGTTCCACACAGACTGCAAATTATGCATGCTGGATAAATCTATATTCATATTTGCACTTGACCTAAGCTTCAACCTTAAAAATAGATTTAACAGAAATTATACGGAAATTCAAAAACTGTTTTGCTAGGAAGCAAACAAGTTATGCAACACAATTTTATAAAGGAATGTTCCCTCTGCTATAAAGAGATCACATTAGTAGTGAAATACTATATGTCAGGCTGAGCTTAAGTCCAAATTCAAGAACATATTGTACACAAAACTTCTGAAATCTATTTATCTGCTGTGTGATTGATAGTTACTTCTGCAGTTCGGAGACCTCAGGGCGGCACTGCCTTTCCATCGTTTGTCATTATAGAATATTCTTCGAATGGAAAGTTATAGCCCTTTCAGGGCCAATGGAAAATAGCCGAGGTTTCTGGGCACTGGTCATAATATAAGAACATGGGCTCAATAGGCAAGGAGCTAGCTTAAAATCCTAACTCAGTCATTGACTTGGCTGCATGTACAAATTATAACAACTACCTGAGTTTGGTTGTTTGTTAAACATGGCTAGTAATGACACCTACTTCATAGCTCAGAGTTCAGGTGTGCCTTATCTGCCATATCTTAAAAAAAAAAATCTGTATGGCATATACTTACTTAAGACATGCTTGTTATATTTTTAATTAGATATCCTTAATGTATGGGGCTTCTTCCGTGGCTCAGTGGTAAAGAATTTGCCAGCCAACGCAGGAGCTAAGGGTTCCATCCCTAGGTTGGGAAGATCCCCTGGAGGAAGAAATGGCAACCCACTCCAGTATTCCTGTGGAGATAATCCCAAGGACAGAGGAGCCTGGCAGGCTGGAGTCCATGGGGTCTCAAATAGTCGGACATGACTGAGCTACTGAGCCCTCAAACTTTAATGTACTGTTGCACAGTAAGCCTATGGTTTACTCTACTATAAAGTTACATATTGTGATTTTTACAAAATTTAATTCTGTATTTGAAGACCTCAGAAATATTTGTTCCACCTCTATTCCTCATAAGTACAATAAAAAAATTAATATGCCTTTAATAAGGAACTGCATCAAATTAAAAAAACAAGCAACAACAAAAAATCAGATCTCCAGCACACTGACACAATGCCTAATTCTGCATTAGATCTGAATTCTCCTTCCCTGTTGAAGCAATGGGAATTGCTAGATTAGGCACTCAAAATGTATCAATTTGGAAATGACACTTTGTGTGTGTTTTTTTTTTAACTGCTGCTGCTGCTAAGTCGCTTCAGTCCTATTCGAATCTGTGCCACCCCATAGACGGCAGCCCACCAGGCTCCTCCGTCCCTGGGATTCTCCAGGCAAGAACACTGAAGTGGATTGCCCTTTCCTTCTCCAATGCATGAAAGTGAAAAGTGAAAGTGAAGTCGCTCAGTCGTGTCTGACTCTTCATGACCCCATGGACTGCAGCCTACCAGGCTCCTCTGTCCATGGGATTCTCCAGGCAAGAGTACTGGAGTGTGTTGCCATAAACTAGCATTCTTCAATATTTTTTTCTGAAATCTTAGATTTCAGGGAATGAGTTATATTTGAGCATCAGAAATATCTATAGAAGAAAGGTCAAATTTGGAGATTATGCATACATCTTAATGAATTATTAAAAATAACCAATAGTTTAAAATTTTACATATTACATATATAATTTTACATATTAATTCTCACAGCAGTTTTATCAATTAAGTATTACTATTCCAGTTTAACAAATGAATGGAACACTGATTCTCAGTAGTTCAAGGATCTTTTTCAGGTTTTCAGAGGTTGTAGGTGAAGGATTCAGAATTAGAACCCAGATGTGATCAACTGACCAAACAATATTGTTTCATGGTAGAAAGAACAGTTTCAATCAACATGCAGAGCCTGACTTTTCTCTATGGGGTTCTATAGTCCCTCCTGAGCAGGCATGAAGGCTATTTACTAAATCCCTCTTTTCTGTGATGATATTAAATAACCAGAAACTCACTGAAATGTGTATATATTCCAATAAAGATGTTTGGCTTAACATATGGCAGCTGAATATTATCTTCTGAATTGCCCCTAGAGATATGGAGGTCACTTCCCCTGGAGAGACAGGCCTTTCTGATGTCAAAGATCAGAAAGACCAAAAACAAACAAAAAACCCTACATCTAAGATTATGTCCCCCAGAACTTTCTGTTTCTGAGTGTTGACAGTGAGGATACTTATAATTAGCAGAAGGGAGATGGGAGCGGCTACACAGGAAGGGACCTTGTATGGGACATCAAACTGTTCTAAAGCAAAATAAATATTTTTAGTCAGACTATCTTGTTATATGTTATTTCTGTTATCTAGCAGAAGTACTGTCTAGCCTTATCATGTTTCTTTCTGTCATGTAAGTTCTGTTGTTTAAATACCAGAAACCAGATTCAGCTGAGCTACATAGAAAAACACTTTTATGTCATTATTCTCATTTAGATTCATGAAAGTGGCAAGTAATTCCCCACATAACCAAAAGTGGAAAATCTGAAGCTGATTTTCAAAATAAATTATAAATTACCTCAATCGTGCCCAAAAGCATATAGAATCAAATAATCAATACCTGCATAACCACTCCTCAGCTTATGAATCAAGACATCACAAATGGCTATGAAAACCTCACTGTCTGCCACTCCATCAACCTATTTCCCCATTATGAGGATACCATTACATTGAATTTTATATTTATTATTTCACACACATTATTTTTAACCTTACTACAGAAACCTATTTTTTGAATGAGACATAATCCTTTTCTGCTAGATTGCATACAGATATTATTATTCTCTTCATGTCCTTTTATCTTTTTCACTCAAATTTATGTTTTTGTGATTTATCTATGTTGATACATGCAGTTCTAGTTCATTCACTATTGACACTATATGGATATAAAATCTATTTCTCCTTCAGTGAGCATTTATTAATAGATATTTTCCAATTTCTTGCTTTACACTGTTGCTTTAAACATTTTACACATCTCAATATGCATAAAATCTTGAGTATATATGAGAGAGATAGAAAAGGTATTAGTATTTTCAAACGTGCTAGCTATTCCTTAAATTTGTCTTTCCCAGTGATTACAGCATTTGACATTCTCATTAACAAAAAAGCTTTAAGTTAAACTGGACTATTAATTTCATGACTATATTAATAAAAAGTATCTCATTATTATAGTTTGTGTTTTCCTGATTATTGAAATTTCACTTCAAATTTTTATTTCTTTTTTCAGATTTTACTTGCTATGAATTTTCCCTTAATATTACTTGCTCTCCTTGCTATTTATAGGCTGCATATTTTGCTTAATGATTTTAAAGCATCTCTGATGTAATCTCTACTAGTCTCATAAAAGTTACATACATTTAAAATATCCTATTTCCCTATAACTCAGATGTTTTTTTCTTTTGTTCCACAAGCACTTTAAATTTTAATACAGTCAAGCATCATTTTATATTGTTCACAAAAAGCTTTCTCTACCAATGGCCATAACAAGGTTTTCTTATACCTGCACATTGATCTTTATATATTGGATTATTGGGGAGTTCAAATTTATTTTTCATAGAGTATCATTTGTTTAGACTTTTTTAAAATTTTATTTATCATTTCCTCATCTCTCTCTTGGGATTCCCTGATAGCTCAGCTGAGAAAGAACCCTCCTATAAAGCAGTAGACCCTGGTTTGATTCCTGGGTCAGGAAGTTCCCCTGGAGAATGGGTAGGCTACACACTCCAGTCTTCTTGGGTTTCCCTGGTGGCTCAGACAGTAAAGGATCCACCTGCAATGTGGGACACCTGGATTCGACCTCTCGGTTGGGATGATCTCTTGGTTGGGAAGATCCCCTGGAGGAGGGCATGGCAACCCACTGCAGTATTCTTGCCTAGAGAATTCCCATGGAGACAGGACCCTGGTGGGCTAGCTACAGTCCATAGGATTACAAAGAGTTGGACACGACTAAGCACAGCACAGCACCTCTCTCTTATGTCATTTGTTTTTTTCTTAGATAAGAAGTCTCTGTCTAGGCTTTTACTTTCACTGGTCTCTTTATCTATCTGTGAGCTGACCAGACAATTGTCTGTGTAGAATACTTTGAAATTCATACCATTTTCTTTTTTATTTTTGGTGAAACACCTACAAAGCTATCTGAGGCAAAAAAAAATTTTTTTCTCTCTCCCTCTTTTTTTAGATACAAATACAGATTCAATTCCTCCAATATACTTGTGGCTATGTGGATGCTTATTAATTCTCCTTAAGCCAGATTTATACAGTTAAGCTTTACTAGGAAACAGTCATTTTGTCATGTTTCCACAAATTTCCTAAAGTAAGTTAATATCATTTACTTTTTATTTTCTTAGTTTCTAACTATAGTTTTATCTCCATTTTAATTTATAATATTTTTGTTATTTCTACATACTCATTTTCTCATAGGATTTTGTTTTAATTTGTGAGCCTTATCAATTCAAACATTGTTTTTCAAGCTCCTTTGATGCATCTTTGTTCATCTCATTTAATTAATTTCTACTCTATACTCTTACCTGTTGAAACAATTCTGTGGATTATTATATTATCTCTTTGTTCAAATTTTTAAATTAAATATTCACTTCATGATTTTCTTCTTCAAGATTCAGTTCCATAAATGTCACTCAATTTATTTCCCCTGGATCCTGAGAGTTGAGTTCTGCACCATTTTCTTTAATACTTACAACTAAATATTTTCTAATTTCCTCTGTGATTTCTACTTTGATCCATGATTTATTCAAGAGAATATATTTACTATCTTTTTTATTAATTAACAGTTATTTTTATTTATATCTTTTATTTATATCTTTATATATCTTTTCATTTATTACCTTGTTGTCATATAAAACACTCCTCACAACAGTTATTCTTTAAAGTATAAGACCTGTCTTATGGGCTAGCATATGTTAAATTATTTTAAAATTCCATGTGCTCTTGAGAAGCATGTGGATTACTGAATTACTATATTCAGGATCCTAGACATAGCCCTTAAGTTCATTGTTAATGTTATTTAAGGCATCTATATGCTTAAGAGGCATGTCAACCTGTTACTTGAAAAGGGGTGTTAAAGTCTCCCACAATATTGATGAATTTCAGAAATCTCAGTAATTGTATTCATTTTGGTTACGTATATTCTCAAGGATATGTTATTTTGTAATGACAAATTTAAATTTACTATTTCTTCTGAATGAATTATATTTTTTTAATATTTGTAGTGACCTTTACATTTAGTAGTAGTTTTGACACCTAGTCTATCTGATCTTTCATTTAATGTTATATGTTGTCTATTAATATTGTTATTATGTTGTGATATAAAATATATATCATATATGTATGATTTTCTCAGACTTTCTGTGTTTATATGTTTTACATATGTTTCATGTAAATAATAGATTTTTAAAAATTATTTATAAAATATTTCTTTAAAGACATTGCACTTCTTGTAACTATTGATATATTTGGATTTTTGTTAATTCCTTTTTTGGTTCTTGCTATTTACTCTGCATTTTCCACATCCTTTCCTATATTTCATTACATTTCTTCCTTATTTGATGTTTATCATTCTTGCTCCTTTAGTGCTTTGGATATCATATTTTGTATTTCAATTACTTCAATTATTAGAAAATATTAAATGTTTATATTATTAAGCAAAGTTTATAGCCAATATATTTCTATACTTTCTCTTGAGCAATTGTAAAACATTTGAAATTCTTAACTTCAGTTAACTCTCATTCGACTCGCAACATTTAGTTCTATGTTATTTTACCTATAAAAGTGACCATTTTGATTTTTGTTTTATTTAGTAAAACTTTGTTTAGTTTTACTCATATGTTTACAATTTTGCTGTTGTTGTTGTTGTTAACTGATTATGGTATATTTTATTCCTTCCTCTGGCTTTCATTTCCTCCATCCAAGTACAGATTTTGGAAATTCCTACATAAGGGTCTTTTAGTAAGAAATCTGTTTTTGTTTGCCTAAAAATGTTTTTGTTTAGGCTACATTGTTAAATTATTTTGTACATGATTGTGAAATACTATGTTGACAGATATTTGTATCATTACTTTCAGTATATTATTTTTCACTCTGGCTATTATTTACTGTTGTCTTAAAAATATACTGTCAGTCTAAAAAATGTGTGTGGAGGGGGTGACCATATTCAAATACTGCTTTTGTCTTTGTGAGCTCTAAAGATTTACTAAAAATTAATCCAAATGTGGATTTTACAAAATTTATCTGTTGGCTTAAAATATTCTGTGAATATATATAAATTTGAACCCCAGGTTTCTAGAAAGATAAGCTTCTTTTGTTTAACTATATGCAGTGTAACTATTTTTAGCCCCTTCAAAATTTAGGCCAAAACTGATAATTCCTTGTGGTCTTACTCTGGGGTTTTTTTCCCCTTCTATTCCATTATTGAATTAAGGAAATCACATATTGCTATTTTACATGGGAGATTCAATTATAGTGCTCCAGCCTGCCTGGTCTGTTTCTATGAATCTCTTTATTTATTTATCTCTTAATACTCTAACTTTTCTGTTATCAAGACTGGCAAATATAGTATCTGATTATTCACTTTATTTTCTGCTCCCTCTCATTTTTTTGATCCTGAAAAGATTATGCACTGCATTTGACTCATGGTTTCTAGGTGTTATTGAAGTGTTTTCAGGTTATCAATTTTACTATATGTATTTTCTACATATATTGTACATGATCAGTGTCCTCTGTATTTGATTTTTATTAAGGTAGCTTGCAAGTGTCTTACTCATCTTATTTGGGAGTAATGAATTTAGTGCTTATAGTGCTTTTACGAGGGTATTATTTCCCTTCTCTAACACTTCTATCTAACGTCACCTCAACAGATAAATACAAGAAGATCAGAAAGAATAAAAACATATAAGATTGCTTTTAAAGGAGGTGAAACGGTAAAAAAAACAAACAAACAAACAAACAAAAAAAACTCAGAAAACACTCTTTGAGTGTTTAGCATACCTGGCACCTACACAATGGAGCTTCTTAGATACTACACAATATACAGTGGTGGTTTAGTCGCTAAGTTGTGTCCGCCTCTTGCGACCCCTTGGAGTGTCGCCCACCAGGCTCCTCTGTCCATGGAATTTTCCAGGCAAGGATACTGGATTGAGTTGCCATTTCCTTCTTCAGGGGATCTTCCAGACCCAGAAATCGAACCCAGGTCTCCTGCATTGCAGGCAGATTCCTGCATTACAGGCAGATTCTTTACCAACTGAGTGAGCTATGAGGGAAGCCCTACTACATAATAACTACAAACTAAATCAATTTGTCAATCAGTAAAATGAATTGAATTGCATACTATAAGAGATGGATTTATGCTAAGATTTATATGATGAGGGAGTTATCATCTGTGAAAAAGATATTTTCTAATACTGTTTCTAAAATATGTGTTCTGACTGACTAATTTTTTTATTTCAAAATTTATAATGCAACTTTAAGTGTAAATAATATTTGATCTTTAAAAAGAAAAAAACATTTTGTTTTAAAAATAACTATAACTAGAATGCAAAAAATATTTGAAGCACTTCAATTTTTCCTATGTTTGCTGAGCAACCTTATTTATATATCATAAGTACATACGGATGTGCAGTTTTGAATGAAAAGCAAATGATTTTAAAACATATTTTTGTTATTGAAATAATATTTTTTGTCATTTTCATGGCTCCTTTTATAAAGAATAAAGGAGACATTGAAATTTGCAAATCTTTGTCATAACTTATGAGACTGGGCAAACATTAGCATGAAAGCTATTTATGATATTGAAAAGAATTATGTCTGAAATTCTTATAATGAGGTTACAATGTTTTATTTTCTGCAAAGGAATTCATATACATGTCATTATACCTCAGATCAATAATAATTATATTATGTTATATTAATAGCTACTACACTGGTAAGAATTTAGTAACCTGGAGAGACAGTGATAGTTTTGAGTTTCTACAAATTCTCCCACAAATGGCTGGATGGCGCAGATAACAAACCCAAAATATCCATAGACAATAACAATAACAAAACTAGTGATAAGGTATATAAGAATGTAGAAAAAAATGCCCAAGAATATCATCAAGATCTTTGTGGTATCAGTTTCTTCACAGGGCAAAGTGAAAGGTACAAAAAGAAGACATACGGATGGCTAACAAACACATGAAAACATGCTCAACATCACTCATTATTAGAGAAATGCAAATCAAAACCACAATGAGGTACCACTTCACACCAGTCAGAATGGCTGCGATCCAAAAACCTGCAAGCAATAAATGCTGGAGAGGGTGTGGAGAAAAGGGAGTCCTCTTACACTGTTGGTGAGAATGCAAACTAGTACAGCCACTATGGAGAACAGTGTGGAGATTCCTTAAAAAATTGCAAACAGAACTGCCTTATGACCCAGCAATCCCACTTCTGGGCATACACACCAAGGAAACCAGAATTGAAAGAGACACATGTACCCCAATGTTCATCTCAGCACTGTTTATAATAGCCAGGACATGGAAACAACCTAGATGTCCATCAGCAGATGAATGGATAAGAAAGCTGTGGTACATATACACAATGGAGTATTACTCAGCTGTTAAAAAGAATTCATTTGAATCAGTTCTGATGAGATGGATGAAATTGGAGCCGATTATACAGAGTGAAGTAAGCCAGAAAGAAAAACACCAATACAGTATACCAACACATATATATGGAATTTAGAAAGATGGCAATGACGACCCTGTATGCAAGACAGCAAAAATTACACAGATGTGTATAATGGACTTTTGGACTCAGAGGGAGAGGGAGAGGGAGAGTGTAGGATGATTTGGGAGAATGGCATTGTAACAGGTATACTATCATGTAAGAATCGAATCGCCAGTCTATGTCCGACGCAGGATACAGCATGCTTGGGGCTGGTGCATGGTGATGACCCAGAGAGATGTTATGGGGAGGGAGATGGGAGGGGGGTTCATGTTTGGGAACGCATGTACACCTGTGGTGGATTCATGTCAATGTATGGCAAAACCAATACAGTATTGTAAAGTAAAATAAAGTAAAAATAAAATTAAAAAAAAAAGAAAGAAAGAAAAAGAAGCTTCTATGAGTGCTAGAAGACCCATACATCGTTCAAAGATACTCATTGGGTGACTTAGTAAGCCATTCTCAGAAAAAGGTTAAATGGAATTTTCAAGGTTCAATTTGCAGTTGAAAGCAAGAAAGAAGTGCAAGTGAGTGCACATCAAGCTTATGTGTTGTCATTTTTAGGTCCTATGAATATAGCCAAATAACGGTTTCCTTCCAGGCAAAGACATACTGTTTCTACCTTCCCTAAAGTGTGCTTGTGTGTGCGCGTTTTAGTCACTCAATCATGTCTGACTCTTTGCAACCTGATGGAATGTAGTTCACTAGGTAACCTCAGATAAGCAGATGACACCACCTTTATGACAGAGAGCAAAGAGGAACTAAAGAGCCTCTTGATGAAAGTGAGAGGACAGTGAAAGAATTGGCTTAAAACTCAATATTCAAAAAACTAAGATCATGGCATCCACTCCCATCAATTCACAGAAAATAGATGGGGAAAAATGGGAACTGTGACAGACTTTATTTTTTTGGTCTCCAAAATCACTGCAGATGGTGACTGCAACCATGAAATTAAGATGTTTGTTCCTTGGAAGAAAAGCTATGACCAACTTAGACAGCATATTAAAAAGCAGAGACATTACTTTGCTAACAAAGATCCATCTAGTCAAGGCTATAGTTTTTCCAGTGGTCATGTATGGATGTGAGAATTGGACTGTAAAGAAAGCTGAGTGCCAAAGAATTGATGCTTTTGAACTGTGGTGTTAGAGAAGAATCTTGAGAGTCCCTTGGACTGTAAGGAAATCCAACCAGTCAATCCTAAAGGAAACCAGTCCTGAATATTCTTTGGAAGGACTGACTGATGTTGAAGCTGAAACTCTAATACTTTGGCTACCTGATGTGAAGAACTGACTCATTGGAAAAGACCCTAATGCTGGGAAAGATTGAAGGTGAGAGGAGACAGGGACAGCAGAAGATGAGATGGTTGGATCACCAACTCTATGGACATGAGTCTGAGTAAGCTCCAGGAGTTGATGATAGATAGGGAAGCCTGGTGTGCTGCAGTCCATGGTGTCTCAAAGAGTTGGATATGACTGAATTACTGAACTGAACTGATACAAACTACTACCAAATCTTCAGGGAACAAATTATGTGAAAACTCAAAAAGGAGACAATGTATTCAGTTTGGTAATTCTTGTCTAAAAAAGTTATAGATAGACTTAGATGTTTGTATTCTCTTCTTATGTTAAAAAAAAAAAAAACCACATGCTGTTATATATGTGGGAGAGGAGAGTGTAGGATGTGTCAGGGACAATATATATACTTTTCTTCTAGATCTTGCCTTTTAGATTTTATGCTAGAATCATGTAAGCTTTTTTTCTTGATTACAAAACAAATTTAAACCAACATGGAAAGACGTAAGAGCAAGTGAACTGAAATTTTCATTGAGTTAATAGCTTAGATAAGCAGAAAGAAATTACATCAAGTGACCTAAAAACATAGTAAATGAACTGTAATACCTAATAAGGAAATGTAAATTAGGTACAAAAAAGAACTCAAAAACTTGAACTATGTTCAGTAAAAACATATTTGAGGTTATGATTTCGTTACTGCTATTCATAAACTATTGTATGTATATAATAATAATACAAATATTAAGGTATTATTTAAAGTCTTTATGAACCAGTTCCTTAACCAAAAAGGAAAGAAGACTAAATGTAAAATAAAGGAAGCTAGGTAAAATGCTACAATACTATATTAGAATCATCAATATAAGTCACTGAGGCAATTTCTGTTCAAGAAATATTATCTCACTCTATCTGCTGAAAAAGCAAAAAAATAAAAAAATTAAAAAAAAATAGGGAGAAATTTAGTAACCATCAGGAACCCAGAACAAAGGCTATGCCTCTATTCTACACATATTGTAGGAATTTGTGTTTTTGGAGATTTGGTTAATTTCAATTTCATAGCAGGAAGTGGAAAATATGAGCATGGACACAATGTTATACCATAAAACAAGGAAGCCACCAAAAGCTACTCTAGTCTTGGTAAAAAATAGTCAATGTCAACCTGAAGAGATGTGCATTGATAATACAGAGGCCAGTTCGAACTCTAATAATATGATTACAGTAATGGATGAAAGAACATTAAATATGTTACAAACTTTTCTTTCAAAAGTGATACTGAAGAACACAAGCAAAAATCTTTACACATATTTGGAAGATGTTACAGAGTCTCTATTGTCCTAAAAACTGGTAAACAAAGGGGAAGAATCAACCATCTCCCTGCCTTCCCTTTAGGAACTGTAAATCAGATTAACCAAATAGATAATGAGGGAAATTCCCTCTCTACAGAAGGAACCCAGGTAATAAAAAGAGAAATGATAGAACAAGAATGTCATGATTTTGTAAACTCCTATTGAAAATAGAAAAAAGATCTTGGAAAGTGTTCTCAATACTGTGTGTGTGAGTGTGTGTGTGTGTGACTCAGTCAGGTCCACAGACTTTGTGATCCCATGGGCTATAGCCCTCCAAACTTCTCTGTCTGTGGAATCGTCCAGGCAAGAATCCTGGAGTGGTTAGCCTTTCCCTTCTCCAGGAGATCATCCTGACCCAGGGATCAAACCCAGGTCTCCTGTATTGCAGGTGGATTCTTTACCGTCTGAGCCACCAGGGAAAACCCTAGTAGTCACTATAATCTCACAAAACTAGGAAAGACAAGACCTCATGTACTCTTGATGAAAATACACACTACTACATACAAAAAATCATTAACAAAAAAACCTTTCCTTGAATCAGATCAAACCTAAGGAGCTGCCTATCAATGTTCAGGAGATATAGAGCAGATAAATGTTTTTGGTTTTGCTTTTCTTTTCCCGTAAGTGGGAGAAAAACACAATCAGCAAAAAACAGTATGTGAGAAATTATAAAACCACTACAGAACCCACTGCAGTTTCTTCAAAACAATATTTTGAAAGAAAGCAGATAAAAGAGAAGGATAGATTACATATTAAAAACATATAAGAAGTTGTTTACCAAACATAATATTTTGCTCTTAATCCATTGGAAAAAATTAAATGATCAGGAAAATTTGAATATTGTTGATTGGAAACTTTAGGTATGTGGGGTTGCTAGACATCATAAATTAATCATTAATCATCAAAGTGTTGGAGAAACTTATTGAAAGAATTATGAATTAAATGATATGATGAATGGGCAATGGCAATGCAAACATGAATAAAACATAAATGTATGAAAAAAGTGATGATAATTATTATAGCTGGATAATGGCTTCCCAGGGTTCATTTTATCAGTTTTTTTTGCACATTTGAAATTTTTCATTAAAAAAAGCTTATATGAAAAAAAGTTTCTTCCCATTTCATAGAACATATCATAATTATCTCACTCCATTTCCCTCTCCTTCACATTTCATTGTGTTATTTTCCTAAGCTGAAGTGAAAGAAAGTGAAAGTGTTAGTTGCTCAGTCATATCTGACTCTTTGCAACCCCATAGACTGTATCCCACCAGGCCCCCTCTGTCCATGGAATTTTCCAGGCAACAATACTGGAGTGGGTAGCCATTCCTTTCAGCAGAAGATCTTCCTGACCCAGGGATCAAACTAGGGTCTCTTGCATTGCAGGCAGACTCTTTACCTTCTGAGCCAAAAAGGAATCCATTTCCCTATCCTTCACATTTCCTTTCATTGCATTATTTTCCTAAGCTGAAGGGTAGTACAAAAAAAGTCACTAGATGATTGGTGATATGAACTTATCAGGTTTAGGAACCAAAATCAGAACTTAATCTTTATTGTCAGGTCTGTCTGTTATTCCATTAGAATAAGAGCTTGACAAGGATAAAACCACATGTTATTTTCTATGATAACATCAAGGCTTACTACAGCATCTGGGACTTTTAGCTATTTAATCAGTGTTTTAATTAAATGATTAATATATATGCACAATTATTTTCAGAAGGATGTTCTGATTACTTTTAACACACTTTTAAAATTATGATTAAACTAGAGACCCCTAATTTGAACAGTCACTCTAATACTTTTACATGTCTTGAAAGATTCAAATTACAGAATTAAATGAACTCACAATTTGCGTTTGCTTTAATAACATCAAATTTGTTATGAGAGAAACTATTTTAACATCCTTGGCAACATATACTGGTGAGTACTCAGTATTCTCTGGAAAAATGGAAGAATCCTCAGATAATGTCTTATTCCTTCTGATTAGTTAACTAACAAAAATATTTAAATATTTGATGTGATTGGGTGATGATAAGAAACTCAAGAGCTTGTTTATAAACTTGTGACTGAGAAATTTGAGGGGTGTTCATGACCAGCAAAGGGGACTATGTTCTGATCTCAAAAAGATATAACTGGATTACAAGTATAATGAAGAAAAACAAGCTCTAACAAAATATAAAGCATTACGTTTGAAGGAAAAGTATTAACCAATTGTATGGAATACCACTATTCAATCGTGAAAAAGGGTATGGGTCAGTATGTCTACAGCACTAAGCAGATGACAGAGAGTCCTGCTTCCCTGGTGGCTCATATGGTAAAGAATCTGTATGTAATGCAGGAGACCGAGGTTGGATCTCTCGGTTGGTAAAAATACCCTGGAGTAGGGAATGGCTACCCATTCCAGTATTCTTGATAGAGAATCCCATGGACAGAAGAATCTGGCTACAGTCAATGGGGTCACAAGAAATCAGACAAAACTGAGAGACTAACACTTTCACTTTCCTAAAGAGCAAAAGTACCTACTGAATAGGTATATCATCAAAATAAACATCTAGGTTTCATAATTCAATGACATTGCTCAAGATGAGCCAAAGAAATAAGAAAGAGACATGAGAGAGACGATTTGCTGACATAAGAATTCAGCTGATGCAGAGTCCAGATTCCCCTCACACTTCTTTTTTTATTGTGATTAATAAATTGATAGTCTTGTTAAATATATATGTCTTATTGTGTATTTGACAAGTATGTCAGGACCTAAGGAATGAATAATTTCTGGGTAGAACACTGATAATAATTTCTAAAACAGCCTTAATAACCTCATCAAAACTCTGAGAAAGACAGAGAGAGATTTCAATGATTCTAATGAGAGCTATTTAAAAAAAATCACAGTATGTGTTCAAGGGGATAGTAAAAAGAGCAAAGAATCCTAATTCTATATTTTGACAAATAATTATCCTAATGTTAAACAGTTATACCTTATAATTATGATTACTATGTCTTCAGTTCAGTTCAGTTCAGTTGTTCAGTCGTGTCTGACTCCTTGCAACCCCATGGACTATAGCACGCCAGGCTTTCTTGTCCATCACCAACCCCTGGAGTTTATCTAAATTCATGTCCATTGAGTCAGTGATGCCATCCAACCATCTCATCCTCTGTCATCCCCTTCTCCTCCTGCCTACAATCCTTCCCAGCATCAGGGTCTTTTCAAATGAGTCAGTTCTTCACATCAGGTGGCCTAAGTACTGGAGTTGCAGCTTCAACATCAGTCCTTCCAATGAACACTCAGGACTGATCTCCTTTAGGATAGACTGGTTGGATCTCCTTGCAGTCACCAAAGTTGAAAAGCATCAATTCTTCAGCTCTAAGATTTCTTTACTGAAGAAAGTGAGTCCAACCCTCACATTCATACATGACTACTGGAGAAACCATAGCCTTGACTAGACAGACTCTTGTTGCATACTATGTCTTAGTTTGTTTCATTTAACACACGTCTTCATTATATTCAGTTTTATTCCTGATATCAAAAGTTTTGAATACTGTGAAGTCTTGCTAGAATGGCCTGGCTAATGTTACAAATAGCCAATCATAATGATTTGATGTATAAAGACTGGAGCCGTATTCTCTGGGTTCTAATTCTACCTCGTTGGCTTACTCTCTGTGTGGCTTTTTTCATAGCCTTTATCTGTCTTATATTGACTACCTACAAATTACACTTATTGATAAAATTACTTCACTCATTTTTTATTGATATAATGTTATTTTTCCTTTTACATCTGTAGCACCAGTCACTCATCACTTTTCATAATTCATTTATGCCAACACTTGCATAATCTCACACCCAAACACACACACACATAACTTTTAAGATATTTCTGCATTTACACCAACACATGCACAATCTCACACCCAAAGACACACACAAATAACTTTTAGGATATTTCCTGCATATAAATTACTTCCTTGAATAACACTTTGTCAATCATTATTGCCAAAAAGAAAAAGAATATTTTAAGTATTTTATAGAAAGATTTTCAAAATGTGAAAGGTCAAGAAATTGGCAAAAAAGGACTTGAAAAAGTAGTTGTTAAAGTGCTGCCATCAAAAGAAAAATATTTTAATGGAATTACAAGGAAAATGCCTTTTAAGGGAAAAATTTCAAGGAAAATTTAATTTCACAAAGTTTGTCATTAATTCATGCTTATTGTACAAACCAGTCCAAAACTCTTTAGGGTTCAGTTTAATCACTCACTCAGTTGAGTCTGACTCTTTGAGACCCCATGAATCGCAGCACACCAGGCCTCTCTGTCCATCACCAACTCCCGGAGTTTACTCAAATTCATGTCTATCAAGTAGGTGATGCCATCCAGTCATCTCATCCTCTGTCGTCCCCTTCTCCTCCTGCCCCTAACGCCCCCCCAGCATCAAGGTCTTTTCCAATGAGGCAACTCTTCCCATGAGGTGGCCAAAGTATTGGAGTTTAGCTTCAGCATCATTCCTTCCAAAGAACATCCAGGACTGATCTCCTTCAGAATGGACTGGTGGGATCTCCTTGCAGTCCAAGAGACTCTCAAGAGTCTTCTCCAACACCACAGTTCAAAAGCATCAATTCTTCGGCACTCAGCTTTCTTCACAGTCCAACTCTCGCACCCATACATGACAACAGGAAAAACCATAGCCTTGACTAGATGGACCTTTTTGGCAAAGTAATGTCTCTGCTTTTCAATATGCTATCTAGGTTGGTCATAACTTTTCTTCCAAGGATTAAGCGTCTTTTAATATCATGGCTACAATCACCATCTGCAGTGATTTTGGAGCCCCCCAAAAATAAAGTCAGGCACTGTTTCCACTGTTTCCCCATCTATTTTCCATGAAGTGACGGGACCAAATGCCATGATCTTTGTTTTCTGAATGTTGAGCTTTAAGTCAATTTTTTCACTCTCCTCTTTCACTTTCATCAACAGGCTCTTTAGTTCCTCTTCACTTTCTGCCATAAGGGTGGTGTCATCTGCATATCTCAGGTTTTTGATATTTCTCCTAGCAATCTTGATTCTACCTTGTGCTTCATCCAGCCCAGCGTTTCTCATGATGTACTCTGCATGTAAGCTAATTAAGCAGGGTGACAATATACAGCCTTGATGTACTCCTTTTCCTATTTGGAACCAGTCTGCTGTTCCAAGTTCTGTTCAAACTGTTGCTTCCTGACCTGCATATAGGTTTCCCAAGAGGTAGGTCAGGTGATCTGGTATTCCCATCTCTTTCAGAATTTTTCACAGTTTATTGTGATCCACACAGTCAAAGGCTTTGGCATAGTCAATAAAGCAGAATAGATGTTTTTCTGGAACTCTCTTGCTTTTTCCATGGTCCAACAGATGTTGGCAATTTAGTCTCTGCTTCCTCTGCCTTTTCTAAAACCAGCTTGAGCATCTGGAAGTTCATGATTCACATATTGCTGAAGCCTGGCTTGGAGAATTTTGAGCATTATTCTACTAGCATGTGAGATGAGTGCAATTGTGCGGTAGTTTGAGCATTCTTTGGCATTGCCTTTCTTTGGGATTGGAATGAAAACTGACCTTTTCCAGTCCTGTGGCCACTGCCTTGTTTTCCAAATTTGCTGGCATATTGAGTGCAGCACTTTCACAGCATCATCTTTCAGGATTTGAAATAGCTCAACTGGAATCCATCACCTCCACTGGCTTTGTTTGTAGTGATGCTTTCTAAGGCCCACTTGACTTCAGATTCCAGGATGTCTGGGTCAAGGTTTGTGATCACACCATCGTGATTGTGTCTTGAAAATCTTTTTTGTACAGTTCTGTGTATTCTTGACACCTCTTTTTAATATCTTCTGCTTCTGTTAGGTTCATCCCATTTCTGTCCTTTATTGAGCCCATATTTGCATGAAATTTACCTTGATATCTCTAATTTTCTTGAAGAGATCTCTAGTCTTTCCCATTCTGTTCTTTTCCTCTATTTCTTTGCATTGATCGCTGAGGAAGTCTTTCTTATCTCTTCTTGCTATTCTCTGGAACTCTGCATTCAGATGCTTATATCTTTCCTTTTCTCCTTTGCTTTTCACTTCTCTTCTTTTCACAGCTATTTGTATGGCCTCCCCAGATAGCCATTTTACTTTTTTGCATTTCTTTTTCTTGAGGATGGTCTTGATCCCTGTCCCCTGTACAATGTCATGAACCTCCATCCATAGTTCATCAGGCACTCTATCTATCAGATCTAGTCCCTTAAATCTATTTCTCACTTCAATTGTATAATCATAAGGGATTTGATTTAGGTCATACCTGAATGGTCTAGTAGTTTTCCCTACTTTCTTCAATTTCAGTCTGAATTTGGCAGTAAGGAGTTCATGATCTGAGCCACAGACAGCTTCTGGTCTTGTTTTTGCTGACTGTATAGAGCTTCTCCATCTTTGGCTGCAAAGAATATAGTCAATCTGATTTCGGTATTGACCATCTGGTGATGTCCATGTATAGACCTGCTTCATTCTGTACTCCAAGGCCAAATTTACCTGTTATTATTATTATCCTCACTTTGCAAATAAGAAGCAGACTTTGAGAAGTGATTGCCTATGTTTGGTAGTAGTTTAATTAGTGTCTTAGTTAGTAGTGGCAGCTGGACAGGGGGCAGGTTTGGTGCTTGATGGTGGTCAGAACTCTGTCCACCCACCTTTCAAATTACAGAGTAATTCCAGAAGAAAATGTGTAAGTATTAAAGTATACAGCTATTCATGTTCATATTTTGAAGACCTAATCCCCAGTGTGACTCCATTTGGAAACAGGGCCTTAGAATGTAATTAAGACTAAACGAGGTCATAAATATGGGCCTTGATCTGGTAAGATTAGTGTCTATATAAGAGATACAAGAGCTCACTTGCTCCACCCACTCCACATCACATATGGGAGACAACAAAATGATGCCCACTGCAAGGCATGAAGAAAAGGTTTCCCAGGATCTGATCTGCCAGAGCTGGGTCTGGGACTTCTAGGCTCAGGAGCTGTGAGAAAATAAATTTCTGTTCTTTAAGCCACCCTGTCTGTGGTGTTTTTTTATGGCAGCTTGAGCTGACTAACTGAGCGTTTCTTTCATTGTCAGGAGTATCACCTGGATTTGAGTAAAATAGGATGAAAAGAATGTGCAAATTTCACAGGACCAAGAGGTTTCTGTTTTCTGTCTTATACTAGTACATTTCTTTCATCTTGCATCTCCTTTCTTATGTTCCCTGGGCCTTGAGTTATTAGTTTCTGGGTACAATTTAACATAGGCTATTCCACAGGTCGAGGATTGTTCATTTTTCCAACCTCACATTTCCTAGTGATATGGCTATGCTCTCCTTAAGTTTTAGTCTTTGGAAAAGCTTTCTGTTTTTATCATTTGGACATAGTGCTTGGTGATAATAGACAAGCTATGATTTTTTGTCTTTCCTCTAAACTAGAATTCAAATGAAGGATATGCTAAACACAGCTGTTGCTGTGTATAATGACATTCAGCATGTGGATGCTGCATCCAGATTCCATTTTAGGGCAGCCATCTGTCCTTTAGCTGGCAAAATAATGGAAGATTTATACCTTAATAAAACCACATGCTTAAGTACAAACTACACTCCTTCGTGTGCCCTCCAAGAAGCTTCACATGCATAAGAGAATTTTCTTTAAGATTTTTACTAACTTTAAGACTATTTGGTAGTGAGGTTTCCAACCTGTTGGACCTGAATATGAGGATTTTAGCAGAATATATTTTGCATTTAGAATGGTTTTCAGTAGATCTTCATAAATTGATAGGGATATCATGAAATTTAAAAGATTAAGAAATAGTCTCTATTGTCCTAGGCCTATACAAACTAATATTTGGTTAACACTGTAGAGCTTATAAAAGCTTTTTCCTTCTTTTTTAAATTTAATATCCAGAGACACCTGTGTGGTTGCTCAAGGTCATGCAATCCATTAGCAAAGAAAGCAGGACTCAGAAGAAAATGCTATTTTGCCAAATATCGTGTCCTTTTCATCATTCTTCATAGTTACCTAGTTATCCATGCACTCAATTATTGTATTATTTTTTTCAATTATAACTGTCAACAATAATGATAATTTATTGAACTCATTCAACGCTAGGAACTTTACTTATTGCTCTAAGTAAATTGTACAATTGCTACAATATACTGATGATGTATATAATGATGACATCATTTCTTTAAAAAATAGTACATAAGAACTTATAAACAGCAATTATCTACATCCATATAAAAACATACACCCATCTTCCTAAAGTATAAATAAATATTTTATGTTTGTTTGTATGTGGTGAGAAGGAGTACTTTCTCATCCTTAAATCCTTTACCTTTTATTTTCTGGCTGAATTTAGTTAGGTTTTTTTCATATTTAAAAAAAATGTTATAATCTCAGCAGTCCTGTTTGTTTATTAGCTGACTTTTATATATTTTTAAAAGAATCTGTCCTATTCTTTCAGCCTCCTACTAACTCTAGTATATATTTGATTTTCATTTTTGTTTTCCATAACTTTGAAGAAAAGATGTACATTCCCATCTTCCATGTCATAATCTGTTTCAATCAACATTATTATAGAATACCTACCATGTGCTAAGCACTGTTATAAGCACCAGAATTAGAAACAAAACAGAAAAAACGCCCTGCTCTCATGGGACCCTGATGAGGGTGTTTATTCACTTTACACACTTCTATTCTCTTGTCTTAGTATGAAAAGCTGGGATATCTTTCTGTTAGTGTTCTGGCGGCTGATTTGGGGTATTTATAAATGTATATGTTGCAGGAACACTCAAACTGTGGCCTGAACACCAACAGAACTCCCATAATTTGGGTAGAGATGCCAAGCTCATGGCCTTTAAGATATCTACTGAATAGATCTCTAGGTCACTTGCATTCAAATTGAAGTTTAAGTACTGCTTTATATGTGTTCAACAGAAACCATATTCACCTGATGTATCTTTTCTTCTAGGTGGTCTTCCTTTGTGTTTCAGAACCAGGTATATCACCCAACAAATGTGTCTCTCTGTGTCTTCAACTTGATCACAATGTATGTGGAGTAGAATCTCTCTGACAAATGCAAAAAGCTAGCAACTGATGAACTTTGTATTGAATGAATTAATGATGGAACAAATAGTTTAAAATATATTTTAAGAAAATAGCTTTGATTTAACATTTATGAATTATGCAAGATATCAAAATAAGGAACAATATAGTCTGTGTCCATAAAAATCTTTATCTATTTAGCATGGATCCTGAAATACAATGTATGGTAAAGCTGAAAAAGTTAAGTATGTCTCTAAACCTTAAAAACATATATATGTATAAAATATGCATGTACATATTTACATGTATTTTTCAACATTGTTGAATAAAGGACAGACTATTTCCAAACCAATACATCACTACTCCCACACAAATTGACATGCAAGCAAATGAAATATATTCACAATTTGCCTTACTTTTCACACCCCACATACCAAGCAAACAAAAATTGCACATATTTGCACTAACAGCTTTGCATCTATCTATTTTTGGACAGAAGGCTCTATCTTTCCATCCATGCAGCAGGGAAACTGAACATTTGTGTGAAAAAGTGCATTAATTCTGCTTAATACTTCAAGATCTGCAAAAATAATTGCTGTGTACTAAGGAAGCAGGCAGGAAATTTTTCCTTATTCAAAACACAGTGAATAATTTAGCTTTGTTCTACATTTCTAAATACTATAGAAAGATTAATTTCAAAAAGTCAATGGTAAAAATCACTGTTTTAAATTTCATTTTCTTTTCTTACCACATTTTCCCTCTGTACATAAATTGTTTATTGTAATCAATACCCTAAAATTGAAAAAAGATTACAACAAAATAGATAAGAAATATATGCTCTGATTCTCATCCACTTCTTATAAACACTTGACTTTATCTATTAAGTAAGTGAGTCTACAGCATTGTTTCTCTGATGATATAGCTTTACTTTTTTTCAACAGAAGTATTTTTATTTATGTATGTATTTTTACTTTACAATATTGTATTGGTTTTGCCATACATCATCATGAATCATATGGCATTATTCAGGAATTTTAGGTGTAAAATGTATATTTAAATTTTTTGTTTTGATACAAATTTACACTTAGATAGCAAAGAGAGTAAAGATAGTCCTGCATATCCCTCACCCAGTCCCCCATTTGCTACTTTTCTACTAACTTGCATAACCATAATAGAATACTCCAAACTAAGAAGCTATCAGTGATAAATGCTTCAGGATCAACTATGGAATATCACATTTTTGTGTTGTTGTTAAGGATTCTAGTCTCCTCAATCTGTGACATTTTCTCCAGTTTTGTTTTTCATGGCCTCACATTCTTGATAAGTACTCAAGTTTTAAAATAAAATGTTCTTTGATTTGGTTTTGTCTGACATTTTCTTCCAGTTAGATAGAGGATAGGGTTTTGGGGAAACACAGCATGGAGATGATGTGTCCCTCTCATTGGTTTGCATCAGAAAAGTCATGCTACTACTATTTTTACTACTAGTGATGTTTACCTTGATCCCCTGGTTAGGGTAGTGTCTGTTAGGTTTCTCTTCTTCACTGCCAAGTTGCCTTTTTTTTTTTTCCTTCACTGGCTGTACTTTATCAGAAACAAGTAACTAAATCCAGTGAAAACTGAAAGGGAAGGAATTAAGATTATCTCCTGGAGAAAGTAATATCAAAGAGTTTGTGAATATGTTAAAACCACCACAGTAAATATAAATAATTTGGAGGAGAGCTTTTAAAAGCTATGCAAATTTCCTCTTTTTCCTTAAGTTTCTTTTACTAAATTTAGCATTCCTTGTCAATATCCACTGGATCATGGAAAAAGCAAGAGAGTTCCAGAAAAACATCTATTTCAGCTTTATTGCCTATGCCAAAGCCTTTGACTGTGTGGATCACAATAAACTGTGGAAAATTCTGAGAGAGATGGGAATACCAGACCACCTGACCTGCCCCTTGAGAAACCTATATACAGGTCAGGAAGCAGCAGGTAGAACTGGACACGGAACAACAGACTGGTTCCAAATAGGAAAAGGAGTACGTCAAGGCTGTATATTGTCACCCTGCTTACTTAACTCATATGCAGAGTATATCATGAGAAACACTGGGCTGGATGAAGCACAGCTATAATCAAGATTGCCGGGAGACATATCAATAACCTGAGATATGCAGATGACACCACCCTTATGGCAGAAAGTGAAGAGGAACTAAAAACCCTCTTGATGAAAGTGAAAGAGGAGAGTGAAAAAGTTGGCTTAAATCTCAACATTCAGAAAATGAAGATCATGGCATCTGGTCCCATCGCTTCATGGGAAATAGATGAGGAAACAGTGGAAACAGTGTCAAACTTTATTTTTTGGGGCTCCAAAATCACTGCAGATGGTGACTGCAGCCATGAAATTAAAAGACGCTTACTCCTTGGAAGAAAAGTTATGACCAACCTAGATAGCATATTCAAAAGCAGAGACATTACTTTGCCAACAAAGATCCATCTAGTCAAAGCTATGGTTTTTCCAGTGGTCATGTTAGGATGTCAGTTTGACTGTGAAGAAAGCTGAGTGCTGAAGAATTGATGCTTTTGAACTGTGGTGTTGGAGAAGACTCTTGAGAGTCCCTTGGACTGCAAGGAGATCCAACCAGTCTATTCTAAAGGAAATCAGTCCTGGGTGTTCTTTGGAAGAAGAAGGCAATGACACCCCACTCCAGTACTCTTGCCTGGAAAATCCCATGGATGGTGGAGCCTGGTAGGCTGCAGTCCATGGGGTTGCTAAGAGTTAGACACAACTGAGCGACTTCACTTTCACTTTTCACTTTAATGCATTGGAGAAGGAAATGGCAACCCACTCCATTGTTCTTGCCTGGAGAATCCCAGGGACGGGGGAGCCTGGTGGACTGCTGTCTACGGGGTCGCACAGAGTCAGACCTGACTGAAGCGACTTAGCAGCAGCAGCAGTTCTTTGGAAGGAATGATGCTAAAGCTGAAACTCCAGTACTTTGGCCACCTCATTTGAAGAGTTGACTCATTGGAAAAGACTCTGATGCTGGGAGGGATTGGGGGCAGGAGGAGAAGGGGATGACAGAGGATGAGATAGCTGGATGGCATCACCGACTGGATGGACAAGAGTTTGGGTGAACTCCAGGAGTTGGTAGATGGACAGAGAGACCTGGCATGCTGTGATTCATGGGGTCGCAAAGAGTTGGACAGGACTGAGCAAGCAACTGAACTGAAACTAAACTGAATCTATCATTCCTGCAGCAACGATTGATATGGTGTTCTAAGATGATTTTCTAGTTCCTTTCTTCCTTCTATGTATATAAATTGGGATTCATCTGTAAAAGAAGAGCTGTCTTTTTTCCTACCTCTAATAATACATTATTTACTTATACACTACTAAATGGGGGCTAATTTTATTCTTTGAGTTATAATACAGGCCATCATTGTTCATTTTATGGATCCAGTTGTTTCAGTTTAGCCAGTGAAAGCTTTGTCCAGTTTACTCCTTGTCATCATCTCCTCCTCTTCTTCTTTATCCTTTCTCTCCTTGTCTTTCTCCTTCATCTCTTTCTCTTTCTCCTTCATCTCCTCCTTCCTCTTTCCCTTCTTCTTCTTACTTTTACTATTGTTGTTGCTATTGTATTTTTATTTTTGATATTACCTTACCTTCTGGTACTGAAATTTATTCCAAGATCATCTTGTATTAGTCTTTTCCTGGCCATAACAATTTTCCCAAGAAGCCCTGGTTTCTTTAATTGAAATCATACTTGGAAATGAAACTATGGGTGTTTGTATTTTCTTCCTTTTTTAAATTGTTATGTTATTTTTTTTTTAAATTTATCTTTATTTTATTTTACTTTACAATACTGCATTGGTTTTGCCATACATTGACATGAATCCGCCACGAGTGTACATGAGTTCCCAAACATGAACCCCCCTTCCACCTCCCTCCCCATAACATCTCTCTGGATCATCTACGTACACCAGCCCCAAGCATCCTGTCTCCTGCATCAAACATAGACTGGCGATTCATTTCTTACATGATAGTATACATGTTTCAATGCCATTCTCCCAAATCATCCCACCCTCTTCCTCTCCCTCAGAGTCCAAAAGTCCGCTCTACACATCTGTTTCTCTTTTGCTGTCTCGCATACAGGGTCATCATTACCATCTTTCTAAATTCTATATATATGTGTCAGTATACTATATTGGTGTTTTTCTTTCTGGCTTACTACACTCTGTATAATTGGCTCCAGTTTCATCCATCTCATTAGAACTGACTCAAATGTATTCTTTTTCATGGCTGAGTAATACTCCATTGTGTATATGTACCACAGCTTTCTTATCCATTCATCTGCTGAATGGACATCTAGGTTGTTTCCATGTCCTGGCTATTATAAACAGTGCTGCGATGAACATTGGGGTATATGTGTCTCTTTCAATTCTGGTTTCCTCGGTGTGTATGCCCAGAAGTGGGATTGCTGGGTCATAAGGCAGTTCTATTTGCAATTTTTTAAGGAATCTCCACACTGTACTCCATAGTGGCTGTACTAGTTTGCATTCTCACCAACAGTGTAAGAGGGTTCCCTTTTCTCCACACCCTTTCCAGCATTTATTGCTTGTGGATTTTGGATCACAGCCATTCTGACTGGTGTGAAGTGGTACCTCATTGTGGTCTTGATTTGCAGTTCTCTGCTAATGAGTGATGTTGAGCACTTTTTCATGTGTTTGTTAGCCATCTGGATGTCTTCTTTGGATAAATGCCTATTTAGTAATTTGGCCCATTTTTTGATTGGGTCGTGTATTTTTCTGGAGTTGAGCTGCATAAGTTGCTTGTATATTTTTGAGATTAGTTGTTTGTCAGTTGCTTCATTTGCTATTATTTTCTCCCATTCAGAAGGCTGTCTTTTCACCTTACTTATAGTTTCCTTTGTTGTGCAGAAGCTTTTAATTTTAATTAGATCCCATTTGTTTATTTTTGCTTTTATTTCCAGAATTCTGGGATGTGGATCATAGAGGATCCTGCTGTGATTTATGTCGGAGAGTGTTTTGCCTATGTTCTCCTCTAGGAGTTTTATAGTTTCTGGTCTTATGTTTAGATCTTTAATCCATTTTGAGTTTATTTTTGTGTGCGGTGTTAGAAAGTGATCTAGTTTCATTCTTTTACAAGTGGTTGACCAGTTTTCCCAGCACCACTTGTTAAAGAGATTGTCTTAACTCCATTGTATATTCTTGCCTCCTTGGTCGAAGATAAGGTGTCCATAGGTGGATTTATCTCTGGGCTTTCTGTTTTGTTCCATTGATCTGTATTTCTGTCTTTGTGCCAGTACCATACTGTCTTGATGACTGCAGCTTTGTAGCAGAGCCTGAAGTCAGGCAAGTTGATTCCTCCAGTTCCATTCTTCTTTCTCAAGATTGCTTTGACTATTCGAGGTTTTTTGTATTTCCATACAAATCTTGAAATTATTTGTTCTAGTTCTGTTAAAAATACCACTGGTAGCTTGATAGGCATTGCATTGAATCGTAGATTGCCTTGGGCAGTGTACTCATTTTCACTATATTGACTCTTCCGATCCATGAACATGGTACATTTCTCCATCGATTAGTGTCCTCTTTGATTTTTTTCATTAGTGTTTTATAGTTTTTGATATATAGGTCTTTAGTTTCTTTAGGTAGATATATTCCTAAGTATTTTATTCTTTTCATTGCAATGGTGAATGGAATTGTTTCCTCAATTTCTTTTTCTACTTTCTCATTATTAGTGTATAGTAATGCAAGGGATTTCTGAGTGTTGATTTTATATCTTGCAACTTTACTATATTCCTTGATTAGCTCTAGTAATTTTCTGGTGGAGTCTTTAGGGTTTTCTATGTAGAGGATCATGTCATCTGCAAACAGTGAGAGTTTTACTTCTTCTTTTCCAATTTGGATTCCTTTTATTTCTTTTTCTGCTCTGATTGCTGTGGCCAAAACTTCCAGAACTATGTTGAATAGTAGCGGTGAAACTGGGCACCCTTGTCTTGTTCCTGACTTTAGGGGGAATGCTTTCAATTTTTCACCATTAAGGATAATGTTTGCTGTGGGTTTGTCATATATAGCTTTTATTATGTTGAGGTATGTTCCTTCTAGTCCTGCTTTCTGGAGAGTTTTTATCATAAATGGATGTTGAATTTTGTCAAAGGCCTTCTCTGCATCTATTGAGATAATCATATGGCTTTTGTTTTTCAATTTGTTAATGTGGTGAATTACATTGATTGATTTGCAGATGTTGAAGAATCCTTGCATCCCTGGGATAAAGCCCACTTGGTCATGGTGTATGATCTTTTTAATGTGTTGTTGGAGTCTGATTGCTAGAATTTTGTTGAGGATTTTTGCATCTATGTTCATCAGTGATATTGGCCTGTAGTTTTCTTTTTTTTGTGGCATCTTTGTCAGGTTTTGGTATTAGGGTAATGGTGGCTTCGTAGAATGAGTTTGGAAGTTTACCTTCCTCTGCCATTTTCTGGAAGAGTTTGAGTAGGATAGGTGTTAGCTCTTCTCTAAATTTTTGGTAGAATTCAGCTGTGAAGCCGTCTGAACCTGGGCTTTTGTTTGCTGGAAGATTTCTGATTACGTTTCAATTTCCGTGCTTGAGATGGGTCTGTTAAGATTTTGTATTTCTTCCTGGTTCAGTTTTGGAAAGTTGTACTTTTCTAAGAATTTGTCAATTTCTTCCACGTTGTCCATTTTATTGGCATATAATTGCTGATAGTAGTCTCTTATGGTCTTTTGTATTGTATTTCTGTGTTATCTGTTGTGATTTCTCCATTTTCATTTCTAATTTTATTGATTTGATTTTTCTCTGTTTCTTTATTTTCTTCAGTAGTTCAGAGACTGCTTCTAGACTCTCTTGGCATTAACATGGCTAAGGAATATATACATGTGTACTAATCCATGTATACACATGTCTATGCTCATCTCTGTATCCATCCTATGTATACATATTATAATACATGGTCCTACTCATATCTCCAAGTTCAATCCAATGCCACATCCATCATTTGTCCATTGCTTTTTTACAAGTTTTTTTTTTCTCTCTTAAGCTGGGAAATTTGGCTTACATTATCAAATTACATTTAATTGTTTGTTCAAAAATCATATATATGTATAGTAATTTCAGAATTGCTCAGTCCTTTTTAAGCTTTTTCTCTAAAGCACAGTATTTGAGTGTTATTTTTGTCTTTCATCTTATAGCATTCGGTCAAAACATTTTGAGTTTAAGCAAAGTCTTATTTCTCACTTATTACACTGTGGTTAAATCACATATAAGAAGGAGAAGAAGAGGATGACAGAGGATGAGATGGATGGATGGCATCACTGATTCAATGGACATGAATTTGGGCAAACTCCAGGAGATGGTGAGGGACAGAGAAGCCTGGCATGCTGCAGTCCATGGGGGTTGCAAAGAGCCAGACACAGCTTGGCGACTGAACAACAACAAATGTTACATAATAATAATATGGTAGACATATTTGCCATAGTATAGAGTTCATATTGTGTAAATCCTCCTGTTTCTGTCAATCTGATAGATTTAAAAAAAAAAATCCACATACAGTAAAATTTACTTTTTGTGGTGTACATTCTTTATGGGTTTGATGAATGCTTTGAGCAGTGTATCTATCACCACCATAACATACAAAATAATCCCATCATTCCCCAAACATCCTTCTGCCACTATTTTGTAGTCAGTTCTCCCCTTCATACCCATTCTTGGAAATTATTGATGTGTTTTCTGTCCCTATAGTTTGCTTCTTCCAGAATATCATATAATTGAAATCATACAATGAATTGAAATTGGGTCTTGTTTCTTACATTTAATAAAGTGCTTTGAAAATTTTCCATCTGTTTGTAAGTCACAGTTACTTATTTTTTTAACTGAGCAATAGTTCATTTTCTACATACATCTAAGCATTTTTAACCATTCATCTGTTGAAGGGCAGTTGGTTTTTTCCCAGATCTCTTCAGTTATGAATAAAACTGCTATAAATATTTGCATACAGACTTTAGGGTGAGTATAAGTTTTAAATTCACTTCAATAAATACCTAGTGGTAGAATTACTAAATCTAATGATTAATTTAATTTTAAAAAATGCCAAACTATATTTAAAGGTGGCTGTACATAGTCACTATTCTCCCAGCAACAAATAAGAGTTCCAGTTTCTCAGCATCTTCAAAAGCTCTTGTTATTTCCAAATTTTGTTTTATTTGTTTTTATCTATTATAATATATGTAGAGTGGTATCTCATTTTGTTTCTTTAATTGTTTTTTTTAAATTTTAATTTTTACTTTATTTTACTTTACAATACTGTATTGGTTTTGCCATACATTGACATGAATTTACATTTTCATAAAGACTAATGACACTGAGCATCCTTTCATACCTATTACACATATGTGCTGTGCTGTGAAGTGTCTATTTAGATTTTGCATGTATATTTTTGACAGAAATTGTTTGTTTTATGAGTGAATTTTAATAATTATTTACATATTCTAGGCAGAATTCCTTAATAACATAAAGATTGCAAAAACTTTATTCCATGCTTTGGCTTGTCTTTGCATTCTTTTACCCTTTGGTAATCATAAGTTTGTTTTTATTTCTGTGAGTCTGTTTCTGTGTTTTAGATAAGTTCATTTGCATCATTTTTATAGATATTCCACATATAAGTGATATCATTTAATATTTGTATTTCTCTGTCTGATTTACTCCACTTAGTATGATAATCTTTAGGCCCATCCATGTTACTGCAAATGGAATCTGGGATTAACAGATTCACACAACTATGTATATAACAGATAAACAGTAGTCCCTACTGTATAGCACGAGGAGTCATATTCAATATCTTGCAATAACCAATAAATGGAAAAGAACATACGCAGCTTTTTTCAGAGTTGCTTCGCTGATTCTTATAGTAACCACATCCACCACTAATACAACATTATAAATCAAATACACTTCAATATTTTAAAAAAGGTATCTTTGTACCAGCTTATATGGTGTTCACAAATTTATATTCAAAATAAGTAAATCCTAGAATCTTGATTTTCTTTGCAGTCACTTGTTTTTACCAGTGTTGTGTTATTTGATTACCCTTAATGACCAGTTTTCTGATGAGTCCAAGAAAGCAAGTATTTTGGAGTTTCTGCTGCTCTTTCTTTGATGTAAGGATGGAAATGCTTCATCTAGCTTTCTACATATCAAATAAGAGACAAGATGTTCAGTTCAGTTCAGTTGCTCAGTTGTGTCTGACTCTTTGCGACCCCATGGGCTACACAGCATGCCAAGCTTCCCTGTCCATCACCAACTCCTGGAGCCTACTCAAACTCATGTCCATCACGTTGGTGATGCCATCCAACCATCTCATCCTCTGTCATCCCCTTCTCCTCCCGCCTTCAATCTTTCCTAGCATCAGGGTCTTTTTCAGTGAGTCAGTTCTTCACATCAGGTGGCCAAAGTGTTGGAATTTCAGCTTCAGCATCAGTCCTTCCAATGAATATTCAGGACTGATTTCCTTTAGGATTGACTGGTTGGATCTCCTTGCTGTCCAAGGGATTCTCAAGCATCTTCTCCAACACCACAGTTCAAAAGCATCAATTCTTTGGCACTCAACTTTCGTTACAGTCCAACTCTCACATCCACATATATTTTTAACACTATTATTCACTAGTGGGGCCTGCCTATGCAGGACACATAAAAG